>NW_020172637.1:2679623-2699996 GCF_003031525.2 Neophocaena asiaeorientalis asiaeorientalis
AAAAAAAAAAAAAAAAAAAACCTTAGAAGGTTTGAAGCGAGAGGAGATATGATCTGATGTACAGTTTTTACAGATGAAAATCTCAATCTTACTCTTAACCTTAGGGCAATAGTATGTTTCAAAGAGTTGGTGTCCAATTAGTATATAATAAAGGAATGACAGTGACATAATTCAAGAGGCAGGAATGATCCCGATAGGGGAGAGAGCATGAGACTCCAAAACAAGTGCAGTCCCTAAAGACAGTCCGCATCTGAGGGTGGACTGCTCAGTGGTTTCCTGGTCCCACCCACCAATCAAGGGTACAGACTCTAAGAGAAGTCACCCACAAAAGCAAGCCAGGAGGCAATTCTCGGATGGGCAAATGTACTAGGAAGACTCGCAGAACAGGAACAAAAGGAAGTGGCTCACTCAGAAACCCAGGATTTATGGGCACTGAGAGGAGAGAAAGCAAGGGCAGGAGGCGTTAGGATGAGGAACTTGGAGAGTTCAGGGACTGACAGGGAGTATCACAACCAACACTGCCAGTTCTCTAAGATTCATTTCCGGGGAGCAGCATGTAGGACTTGGAAACCATCACATTCTGTTTGGTGTGGATGGTGCTGTGTCTTTGGGTAAAACGAGAGTGGATTCCACTCGGAGGAAATGAGAAAAGACAAGTCCAAGGAAACTGGGAAGGAAGGAAGCTCCAAGTTTAGCAGGTATTTTCTTAATTAACTTTCTCTGGTTCTTATTAGTATCCTCCTTTATTTTGTCAAGACATACATCACGTTTACTGAATAGCCTGTCCTGAAATTTTGCAGGATTATTGAGGTCACAACTATAGGCAAATTGAGCTGTGTGTACTCTGTAAACTTAAGGTAATTTTTATAAATCTAATAAACTCCTTATTCTCCCTTCTCTGTCTTTCCTGCTCTATTCTCTCTCCTTCTTTCTCTGTCTCTCAAACTCTCTCCTTCCTTCATTTTCTTTCTACCCCTTCCTCCCTTCCTTTTCACTTTACATGTTTGTATGTTCATAAGTCAAATAAAATAACAAAAAATGTTTGCAGGGAATCAATATGAATTTGTATCTTCTGTGAGTTTTTCTTTTATATTTTTTTCAATGTGAGAAAACATTCGCCCTTCTCCAGGCCTCAGGCACATTTTATATTAACCAGAATTTCTAAACAAACAAAAACTGAAAAGAATTTCTTCTCAGTGCTTCACTGGTTATTTCGTTTTTTTGGGGTTTTTTTTTTTTTTGAGCATTATTCCCTTGGATCTGAAGACTTGGAATCATTTAAATCAACCAGGGGTTCCCTGACTATCTCTTCCATTGACCTGTGCTTCAGTTTCTGCTTAATCATGTTTATTTGATGCTCTCTAGTTCGAAGAGCCTTGCTGGAGAAAGCAAATGGAAGATAGGGGCTGATGAGTTCTGCTTTCTGTGTGTCGGCCATTCACACTGCACCATCTGCCCCGGGCAACTGGTCTATTCCTTCCCTGTTCTCTTCTGGGCGGTAAACAGATTTACTCAGAGGGAAAAAACAAGGAGAGAACAAAGAGTACGCTACAAAGGGAAGGGGGATGGGAAGGGAATGACACCCATTGGTGCAAGATCACAGGCTGTTTACTCCTGCTACTGTCGGGACCCAAAGCCACCTGCTTGCTTCCACGTCTGCTCCGGCCTCTCTGCACAGCTCCCGCCAAAAATCATTAAGAGGAAATAGGGGTAATATTGCAAGGTAGTTGACTTTGTGTGTGACTGCCGTTAACTGCCATAGACAGACATCCGTCTTCACCACCTCCAGCTTTCAAAACCCAGCTCAAGCAACTCCTCCACGACACAACCTTCCCTTGACCAGCACCTCCACCTGCCCACACCTCCCCAGAACTCCCAGCCAACCCTCCCTTCTCTGGGCTGCATCTGTATCTTGCACAGATCTCCAGTACTAGTCTCATCACGTTTTCTCATGCTGTTTTTATGTCTGTCTCTTAGTTGATTGGGATTAGTGTATTAGTTTGCTAGGGCTGTCATAACAAATTACTACAAACTGAGTGGCTTAAACCACAGAAACTTATTGTCTCACAGTTCTTGAAGCTACAAGTCTGAGTTCAAGATGTCAGGGTCAATTCCTTCTGAAGGCTGTGAGAAAAAAATCTGTCCCGTGGCTCTCTCCTCGCTTCTGGTCGCTGGCTGGCAAACTTTGGTGTTCCTTGGCTTGTAAATGCTTCACCCCATCTCTGCCTTCGTGTTTACGTGGCACTCTCCCCGTGTGCATGTCTGTTTCTTCATATGGCATTCTTTTTATAAGGACTCCAGCCATATTGGATTAGGGGCTCACCCTACTCCAGTATGACCTCATCTTAACTTATTGTATCTGCAATGAGTTTATTTCCAAATAAGGTCAAATTCTGAAGTAACTGTGGGTTAGGCTTCAACATATGAATATTGGAGGGAACACAATTCAACCCATAACAATGGGGTTTCACGTTTTATTCATCTTTGCATACCTGACACCTAGCTTAATGCCAGGTCTCTGCCTGAAGTCCAAGGTCTTCAATAATATCTGTTTAATTGGCTTAACCATCTCTGCCATTTTCCGTGCGGATGCAAACCAAACTGAACATGGTAGCTACACTTTGTTTTTTCCTGAAAGGTGGAAACATCAGGAAGCCAGAAAATCTCTGAAAATAGAGCAGATCCCTTTGATGCTAAGAAACCTCAACGTGGTCATTGGTGGCTTCGATGATGACATGCACCTCAGTCGCACTGCAAGAGGACTCCATGGACCGTGCACGTCAAGTTCATTATAGGGCACATGGAGGTGACCCACCCTTTGCCCAGCTCCCATGACCTAACACATAAAGAATGGGGCCCTTGAGACCCAGAGACCACATTCATCCTGCAGATGCCTGCAAAGACAGATCCTCACTCCTCCTCCATTTCCCCTTATCTCCTAATAGAATGTGAGCATGATGAAAGGCAGAGATGAACAGAGCACAGGGTTTTCTGAAAGAGGCTCACAGTCTGGTGGGAAAAGAGAACATGGCAAACATTACAACCAGGGAGCAGCGGGAAGCCAGAGGCCAGGAAGACTGGGGTAGATGTTCAAAGGCGAGTAACAACGAGCCAGGCGAGGATGTGCGCGAATGTCTTTCCAGGCAGTGGGTGTAGCTTTATAAAATCTCAGAGGTCAGAGAGCAGGAAGTCACTTCACCAGACTGTTTGGTGCTGCCCTAGGAGTTTGGGGTCGGGGTCAGATCAAGAGCATCAGACAAACATGCTGAGGAGCTTAGACTTCACACGATACCTGAAGGGTTACAAGCACTAGACTAGCACTACCACATACGCAGTTTAGAAAGATCACTGATCACAGCAAGATTTTACTGGAGGAGGCCTGCATGGGTCAGAGAATGTAGGTTAGGAATGCATTATATAATCCAGAAGAGAAATCATCATAGGGGCGTGAATTAAAGATGGACAGTGGGGGGCAAAGAGAATGAGGAAGAGGCTGTGGACACTCCCTGGGTCCCCTCAGCTCTCCTGGCATCCTTGCCAACATTTTCTTTGCCCCTCCTCCCACTAGGCTTGGGCTTGAAAGTCCACATCTCCCCACACCTGTGGTGCTTTTTTGGAGACACCGCTTGGCCACTGGAGGGCCCTGCCCGTAGGCATAAACAACCCAAAGTGACTAGAAGTTCACTCTCCACACACCACCCTCACCACCACTAACCCCTCAAATCCCACAGTCCTTAACCAGTGATTATAACATATAAAATACAAAAGTCTGGTGGCTTTGATTCTGCTTGGACAAATTTCAAGGCATTAAGTTATACTTCAAAATTTCTCCATGGGATCAGGTTGAAACCATACTCTTGCCTGTCTTACTTCCCTTCCTCCTTTACCTGCTTCTCTGAATAAATCACTTATACATGAGTCCTCCCCCTGAGATGTCCTTCTGGTGAACTTGCCCAAAGAAGATTTGAGAGCTACTGAAAACATTTTTAGTGGACAGACCTTGGTAAATATTGGATGTGAGAAGATCTGATATTAACTAGAAGAAAAACATTCAGTGAAACTCAAACTATGTTTACAAACAAGTATTTGGGAACCAAAAGGACAAATGCTATCCAAGTAAAATGTTAACTTTATGTCCAATTTTTATTCTTCCTTTGACTCTATGGGGGGAAAAAGTTTTTTGATCATTCAATCGCTCAAGATCTGTTACTCCAAATTTAGGGCCAAATAGAAATGCCACGGAAATCTGACCTTCTCTACTAGGATTTTAATGTAATTACCTTTGTACGAAGAAGGTAAGAATGATTGGAGGCACCTGCCGGGCCTCGTGGTCCTCTCCCTCATTTGCCCCCTTCTTCCTTCTCCTCTTCCACTTCCATGTTGTCACTGGGTTTCTCCAAAAGTTTCAAATTCTGCACTTCCCAGTAACAGGTACTGCACAGCATTCTGAACTGACTGTTCTAGTTCTGGCCACACTTGCCCTACCTTTAGTTCTGAGCAACATGTTTCCTTGTCTTCCTTTTTGTCTTCATAAACTGGTAAATGAACAACGGTGGGATATGTGTTACATTCTATGAAGTCTAAGCTCACCAGGTATGACTATAAAGCACTGAGAACGGTTTCCGTTGTCACTTGTGGATGAAGCCTCATATTCTGTAAATGTAGCTTAAGCATACTTAGAGTTTGCTACTGCAATCAAATAAAATTTACAGCACAGCGAATCTGATACAGATGTAATGACAAGTATAATGAGTATCGCATTATAGGTGTTAACAAACCGTAAGCAGCTCACAGAAAGGTCACTCAATACCTAATTCTCACATAGGCAAAGTAAATATGTAGTTTCTCAGTTCCTTTTAGAGAATCCGTAATCAGTATTCGGGCAAATCAATAGCTCCCGAATCACACACAATCTAAACAAAAAAGCTCCTAGATTTTACCCCCTGCCCCCAGTAATTATGACTCAACCACCTCTGAGGGCCTACTTTATGTCAACCACCGTGCCGGGTGCTGTAGAAACAGGGAAAACGGCAGCGTGGTTTTCGTCATCACGCAATTCTCTCTCGCAAGCCCCAGCATCTATAGGGCTGACATTTCTGGGGTTGCAATCCTACTCACTGTCTCCCCAGTTCTCTCATTGCCAGACTCTGCCCTTCATCAGAACAGTCCCTGCCCAGTGCCCCCCTGGGCTCCAGCCTAAGGCCTCCAGTCTGCGGAAACCCTGTTGTGTAACAGTATGAGTGGCAGAATAGTAAGACCAAATACCTTTCCCTGGCAAACCAAGATTTCAATACTGGCAGAATATACCTATAATGTATCACTCATTCATTTACTCATTCTTTCATTCCATCAGCTTTTATTGAGAACCTGCCATTGGCTTGGCATATGCTAGACACAGGGAAACAGTAATGAACCTGATCCACAAAATCATCACTTCCGTAGAACTTCAATTCAAGAGAGAGGCTGGGAGACAGACTGCAAACAGTTCACAAAATAAAAGGGAAAAGAGCAGGCAGTGATAAGAATAAAACATGTCTTACAGAGTGACTGGGTAGGGTAGTCAGAAAAGTCTTCTCTGAGGTGATGACCTGTAAACTAAGGCCTACATAATAAGAAGGAAATAGCCATATGTCAATCTTGGAGAATGGCATTCCACATAAAGGGAGTATCTGGTACAAGTCATACATCTATCTTTTATACTAAATATCTCTCACTTATGAGAACGTGTCAAAGATTTCTATGGATGGCAATTGTGTTGTAGACACTATCTAGAACATTGAGGAGCTAGAAGCTAAATTTTAGATGCTTGTTGGTTCCAGGATACCATCCCTGGAATTTGTAACTGTCGAGACAGAATGATTTTCTCACTTTATTCACCCAACCATTATATTGGGCTGGCCAAACAGTTCGTTCAGGTTTGCTGTAAGATGTTACGGAAAAAAACCCGAATGAACTTTCTGGCCAACCCAATATACGTGGTAGAGGATTAAGACAATAGAAGAGAACTGTGTAAGGTTTGGCTGTTTTCCTGCTGCTCGACTCCTCCCTCCCCCACCAATAACCTTAAAAGCCTGGCATCTTGCCAGCACAGTCTCAGTGCGTCTCCTAATGTGGTGATATTGACCACTGATGCTTTCATATATGCATTCAATTTTCTGAGCAAGGAGAGATTTGCTTGGTCAGATTTGCATTCTTTCATTAACTCTTCCTCCTCGTGACAGCTCCAAAAAGAGAGCAGAAGCTACCAGGTTTTGGTGCCATCCTTTAGTGGGTAATCTTTAGTAAGTAACCTTTTTCTGATTCTAGCCTCTGATTTTCAATAACTGGCCGCACGTTGAGTTCTCACTTCTCACACAGAATTGCAGTAGACAAGGAAGAGAAACAAAAACTAGGAAGACAGACTCGATATGTTTTTAGTGCCCTGAGTTTTTTGTGTCAATAATACTGAGTATTGAGCTGAAAGCCGCCCTTGTGAGGGGAAGGGGAGTGAGCATTTTGTCGTGGTCAGTCCACACAGTAACAATGTCTTTCTTAGCTTGTGGTTTGTGGGTTTCCTTTGG
The DNA here is from genome assembly GCF_003031525.2 of Neophocaena asiaeorientalis asiaeorientalis. NCBI lineage: Eukaryota > Metazoa > Chordata > Mammalia > Artiodactyla > Phocoenidae > Neophocaena > Neophocaena asiaeorientalis. The sequence continues at coordinate 2,686,184 of NW_020172637.1, forward strand.
CGCTCTCTGTCCCGCTAGATACTTTGCTGTTGTTTCCTAATTTAAAACTCACCATTTTAAAGTGCTCTGTTTTCCTACGTAATGTAGGAAAACACCCAAAATGTTCTAGTGTAATAAAAATTTGTTATAAAAACATGCAAACTCATAGCTTAGGAGCTTACAAACATCCAATATCCATGTCACTTGTAGTCAGTTTTTAGGACATTGTTGCCACACTACATTCCTGTTGTGTTAGTGCGATGGAATTCACCTGACCCAAACATCACCAAGTCTCTACAGAAAGGATATTCCTGTGGGAATTAGCCCCCACCATTAGAATGAGAAAGAAGTTGTAAAACTCTGTGTTACCAGACACTGACCATAGACTTCCAAGTCCTTCCCTTTACTTATCTTTTACTCTTATGTAACAAGATGTAACTTTGTTTACTCTGTGTTCAAATTCCAACCATAGCACACCGAAATTGTACTTGGACTACACTTGCATTTCCTGCAGTTATACAGTCATCGTTCTCTACTTACATGTTTCTCTTACTTCTCCTTTAACAGAGTGTGGTAAGCAGTGGTCAAGGGTGTCTAAACCTACTCTGTAGTGTTTAGGACTGGACTTTCTATAAGAAGTAACAATGTCTTGAATATTCTTTCCCAAGAACTTCAGAGGAAGTTCTTAATACTTCTTGTATAACGCTGAAATAATCAGACGGTCACTTCAAATAATTCAGTTGTGCATTTAGCAATTAAATAAGAGCGTTTAAACCTGAAAATCTCCTAACGTCCACCCTCGGTTAGTCAGGCTTTATCTGGATCTTCAACCGCTAAATTGCTTTATAAACTCTCTGGAGTTTCTGCATAGGGTGTGCAGGCACAGGTATCAGTAGCAGAGGATTTTGAAAGCAATGACAGAATTTTTAATGAAGTGTATAAAATAAATATCCAACTTAGAAATGCAGGCATCAATTTAGAGTATCGACATAGCTTCATTGTCTCCACTCCAGAAATGTAAAAACTATTTGGGGATATCGCATTAACTTTCCCGTGCTTCGAGTGACTTACTAAGACTTTGGACAAGTCAATTTCCTTCAGAATACCTCAGCTTATTTCCATTTGTTGAACAGGAATGGGAACGGCTCAAAACAGATCTATCCATAAAGCTCTGACATTGCTTGAGTGGGAGTTATGTAACAAAGAAGCGCCTCTGTAGTTGTTTTTATTGAATGATTCCAGAGGAGCACTTTCAATGACCACAACTCAATCTCCTATTAGACACTGGAAGATACTGCCAACACAACTGGGTGTCGAACTTTAGTCTGGATCAGTCTGTCTCATTAGCTGCAAGGTTATTAGCACATTACTTAGGGAAACTCATTAACTCTTTCAAAGGGAGTAATATATTGAATGGAAATGTAGCAACCCATGTGAGTAAGCGGACTCTTTCAAGCACTTCAGTGAATAAGAAAAACATTGGATGGCTTGTGCCTGCATCTATGTTTTTGCCTTTGATCCCAGCTATCTGCTGTGGTTTCTGACTGGGTTTCCCCCTGTAACTCGGGTTTCCTGTCTCCTCCCCCTAGAATGGCTCAAAATGCCTAGATGGGTGAAGCCTCTTGACCCACCCCAACCCTCCCTTACGTGGCCTTCTGGAGTTCAAACCAAACACAAATTGTGGATCCAAAGTGTTTTCTTATTTGACTAATGAAATTTATTCTGATTAATGCCGTTCAATACACTACTGTACCCTTGGGATATATGCATTGATATTTCCTACATATTAATGCATACGGATTGAGCATCTATTGTATGCTAAACACATACCCTAAGTTTCTCTCCCTACTATGCATCCATGTAACATTTTGTATCTTTTAGGTGGAATTTATCTTATTCTGCCTTATCCATTGAGTGCTGAGGTAGGCAGAATGCTAAGATGACCCACAATGACCCACACTTTTGTATAATTCCTTCCTCTTGTGTGTGGGAAGGACCTGTGAATATGGTGGGAGAGCACTTCCATGCTCAGGTCATATTATAGGTCACAGTTGACCTAATCTAATCTCATCCATGAGACTATAAAAGGGACAGGGCTCTTCTTGGTGAAAGAGATTTGAAATGTGAGAGGGATTTGACACAAGGGGGATTCTCTGATGCTGGCTTGGAAGATGAAGGGGAACAAATGGCAAGGAACTGAGAGTAGTGGTTTCTAGGAGCTGAGAATAGCCCTGGGCAGCCAGAAAGAAAGCACGTACTTTAGTCCTACAACTGCCTGGAACTGTGCGAGGTTGGAAGAGGACTCCAAGCCTCCAAGCCTCCAGATAAGAACTCAGCTCAGCCAGTACCTTGAGTGTGAGACCATGAGCAGTGGACAGGTGAGCCACACTCAGATTACTGAGTCACAGAAGAGTGAGCTGATAAATGGGTATTGTTTTAAGCCACTAGACTTGTGGGTAATTTGTTATACAGCAATAGAAAAGTAATACAAGTACCATACCTTACTGCTAGACTGTAAACGATCTTAAATCCAAGGTTTTGTGGACATCTGTGTATCTCCTAGGTATCTTTGGAAATAAACATCCTAGGTTGACCTTTCCAGTGAGAATCACTTGCTATGCTTCCTTAGCTGGCTTATATATGGAGCATTTAAAAGTCCTACTAGTATAGGACTAGTACAGACTCATTACTTTTAGGCCTAGATTCTTGTTCTGGTTTCAGAGAGACATGGGTCGGTGTTTTCAAAATAAAAGAACATTAGGACTTCCAAGTACTACATTAAAAAAGAGAGGTAAGAGGCAAGGAATTGGAAGATTTTCTGAAACTTTTCTTTCTTTCCCATGATCGTTTTATTTGTTTCTCTTGCCAGTTGTGACATTATATAGGAGGAATAACTAACAGAGTTTTCAAAGACTCAGGAGTTAATTGGATGTAAGAGTTAGCCAAGTGGAAGTTAGCCAGAGGCAAAGAGGGGAAAGAGCATTCCAAACAAAAGGGATACTTTGTGAAATATCTGGGGAAAGAACAAAGCAGACCTGTTCAAGAAGTCCCAATATTTCCTTATGACTCAAGTCTAGTGTAGAAGGGGAGAGGGCAACTTCTGGAGCATGACAAATAAACAGGAATCAGAAGACCTTGACTTTTTCTCTGGTTGTAAGACCCCCTTTTAATGTGGGGGACCCAGAGGGCCAGCTACCATTCGAAGTTTAGTGGGTGTCTACTCTGGTACGATATAAAAGCTAACGCGCCTGAGTTCCTGGTGGGTTGGTGATGAGTGTAGGAGCTTGCCTGGGCTTTTGATGGCCTCAGGAAAATATATGACTTGGGTGCAAACAGCCCTGATCAAAACCTCAGAGAACTCCCAAGTGAAGCCCTACCACGAATGCCTTCTAATCTTGGCAACTGACAGGAAATAAATGGATTTGGATTCCCAAGATCTGTCAGAAGTGCAAGAGCAGTAATAAGTTCCAAGGTTCCCCAACCCTAGAAGAGTAGGAACATGGTAGGAGCATGGAGACCCTTCTTTGTGTCCAACAGAATTGCCCACTAGATCTACTGGATGAGTATATCAGCAGACAGTGGGTATCTGATATACCATCTGGGCATTTCCATTTTTTCCTAAGTAAAACCTACAATTTCACTGTAGAACGATTCTTCTTTCTGTATTTACTGTAAGAGCTAGTGATCTTTCTTACAACAAGTTGATATTTTCAAGGGCAATTAAACTGCTCTTATCCTTCACAGAGAGAAGCTGGGTATCTTTTTCTCCTGTGGGTTTGATTCCTAAATAAGGTTCTGCTCCTCACTATTGTTAATGGGGAACAGGGCTGGAGAGGATAGAGTTAAGGTGAGTCACGCCCAGACAAGGCAGGGGGTCGAAGAAAAAGAGGCTTTCTCTCCAGAGAGGTCTTTGACATGGAAATGTGCCCCCTAAAGATAATGGGGAGGGGAGGAACCCTGCTGATGCAGGAGTTGAGGAAGAGGAGACCAAAAAAACAAATGCCATCGACCTCCCTAAAACAAACAGGGAGAATGAAAGGATGCACTGTTGTGTTCCTCACAACCTCCTCAAAGGAGGGAGAAGGTGGCAGGGCACTTGCTCTGCACCAAGTCCTTCAGAAAAGAGATTCGAGGCTCCACTCTCAAATGACAGCAGCTCGCACACAATTAGCACAGTGTAAAGCTTAGGTAAGTTGGGTTTCTTACTTTTCACATTCAGATTGTGAATAAAAGGGGCCCTGAGAGGGGAAAAATAGACTTCTGTTATTTTATCAATGGTTAATCAGTGAAATTCTAGAAAGAGTTTCCCACACTTCATTCAACCCCACTTAGGATTTTCAGGCTTTGACCAGCTCCTTGTCACTGTGATTTAGATTCTACTGTGGCCTGTTTCTTTCCTTCTTCAGAAGGCACCTAAATAATGTCAGTTGATGAACAAACACGGGGACCAGCCTGAAGTTTCCTCACCTTCTCTTGTGTAAGCGTAACTGTTACTTTGGTTGCCAGTTTAAAAGTCAGCTTTGCGAAGAAAAAAGTTAACACAGCAAGTCCACAGGCCACTGTCAGAGAAAGCCAAGGAAGGGAAAAGCCTGGAAGCTGACCTAACCTTGTGACTGTATTGACTGAACGTGGTTAGGAAAGACTTGACACATACTGAGAACAGGTTCTTACAGCATGTAACCCCCTGCCCTCACTCAATACGTCCACTGAAATCACGGGCAGCTTGGTAGGAAATGGGATACTTCTCCAAGTGGTGGGAATCCAGCCCATTTTTCTCTTCCAGCTAAAGGGATGCTGCCAGGAAGCTGGGGGAGGGGTGATCTGTGCAGGAAGCTGATTGGCACGTGGAAGTGTGGGGAAAGATCTCCTCAACCTCTCCTTCTCCGGACCATTCAGTCACCCACATTCGAGGATGCTTGTTAGGGAAGGAGGCAATTGCTACTCCATGCTTTCTGTGCAAAGAATGAAGAGCCCACAACAGAAAGCAAGAGGGAAAGGAGGACTGCGTGATCTTCCCAGATATCTTCACATTTATGTAAACCAGCTTCTAAGGGGTATCTGTGGAGGTGCCACCACTCAGCTGCTGTGGAAGTTGGGGTTCGTGTCTTTCTTATTTTGAAAACTAAAAATGACCTTCATTCTTAGGCAGAAAAAGATACACACACATATTTATATATAGCAAACCCTGTATCTCCTCCTCACCAGAGGCAGCCACGGTTAAACCGCTCTTTGCATATGTGTGATATGTATGGTTAATTTGGTTTGGCTCACAAATAGAGATCATACCTTACACAATGTTTATTACATGCTTTTGCACTTAGCATCTCGTGAACAAATTTTGCTGCCAGTAAATATTCCTCTGTTTATTTTGAAAGGCTGTATGTGAGTTAATCTCTTTCTGAGCTGCATAAGCCCTCCAGGCAGAGTTGAGGAGATGGCATCAGAGGCACATCTGAAATCCCATAATTGCTTTGCCTCTGCCATTGATTCATCTGAGTCAAGAGTGTTTCCAGGGTGGGCACTAAGGCAGGTCTCTTCTTCAACTGCGCCCTCAGTCAGAGGTGGGAAAGGAGACAGGCAGGTGTCTGGTGCTGAGTGAGGGCCCCTGAAACAGGAAGGTCAAAGGGCACCCAGAGAAAGAGCTGACGAGCCACGAGCCACAAGAGCACCCCACTTTCCTGTTCTTCCCTTAGAGGAGCTTTGGCTACTTTTCCATCCCACCGACACCTTCCTATGGTTCCTTTCTTAGGTCCCAGATCATTATTAAAGCCCGAAGTAGATCAAGATAAACATTTTACAGTTAGATGTTGATGGCAGATGTCTCTCTTATCATGATCTTCATATTTCCAGTGTGGTCTAGACCATACGTAAGTCCACTTCAGACAGACTGCACAGGAAACAGTAAAGGAGAATTGCTTATCTTCCCCTATTTTCCTCTTTTCCTGGTCTCGAACAAAGAGAGCTGTGCCTTGGTTTTCTCGTGTCAGTCTCGTTTTGCCTTGTGCCTTTTCCCAAGGTCCCAGAGGATGGGACCCAAAGCAGCACACAGGGCAACTGGAGACGGCCTTCTCCAGCCCCTCAAACTGCTTCCACGTGACATCCCTAGGAGAGGAGTTCCCTCTGCTCAGCAGCAATGATTTCAACAGCGGAGGTAAAGCAGAAGGGAGGGAAAAAGCAGTGCAGGGATTGGTGGCATTATCATTCTAGACTTTAATCAATGTCGTTTTCTCTGCCTTGAAGGGGTTAAGAAGTTACATGGCTATATCTGCAAAGGCTCTTAGGTTCTTTAACTTCTCATAGGTTAGGTGCAATGTAAAAAAGTATAAATAAATAAATATACTTATGTCTTATAGGCAGATAGATGATAGGTAGGTAGATAGATAGACAGACAGATATAGATGATAAAACAGCAATTACAGCTAACTCTGACCACATAGTTCAAGTAGCCCTACTACATTTTCAGGCTCCTTTTTAAAACTAACATATGTCAAGTGTGACCTCATGTATTATCTCAAAGTCTGAGACATATTCTAGAAGAAAGCAGTCACAAAAAACGAATAAAATATAATGAGTGCTAGGGCAACAATTTGATTTCTTGCTTTGCTTACTAAATGACAGAATTATGTATAATGGGCAAATAATGGAAAATAACTCCAATATGAACAAGGCCATAATAATACAGTACAATAACTTTCAGACCCACTCCTTCTTGTCTCCTCTTACCACTGTCTTACTCATAGTTTATCACATTGTTGAGTGTTTACTATTGGCTAGACATGGATCTAAGGGCTTTACACATATTAATTCATTTAATCTTTACAACCCTATAAAATAACTATTATTCTGATCCTTGATTTACAGAGGAGGAAACCGAAGCATAGAGAACATAGGAAACTTCCTCCCAGGTCATGGCTTGTAAGTCCAGGATTCTACGTCAGACCACCTAGCTTCCTGTGTGCTCTACTGGACCTCACTAAGAATTGGATCTTATTCCTTCTCTCTTTTCGTGACCAGTCTCCCTGCCTCCACTCTCTCTAGTCTATCCTTACGCAGCTACCGATGGAGTTATCCATGTGCAAATTACATCATGTCATCAGGCCTATTTAAAGTCCATCGATGACTGCCTTTTGCCTACAGAACAAAGTCCAGCCTGCCTAGTGGACCCCAGCATGCTTCACATGCTCACCTGAAATGCCCTTTCAATTCCATTGTCTTCCCATCACTCACTTTACAAATGTGAAAATAATTCTGCATTTTCTTTTCTCTGTGATTTGTCACTATTTAGAATCCAGATGAAATTCCAGCTCCTCCATGAAGCCTCCCTCTATCTTATAGCAAGAAATAACTTCTCACTCCTCTTGCCTCCCACTTTATTCCCCTCTCATGATCCTTATTCTTGTATTTTATCTTTGCCAACTTCAGTATGGTTTTTATGTGCTTATCAGCATTAAGTTTCCTCAAAACTAAAGACCATAGCTTGCACAACTTTACACTCAACCATTCGTTACAGCAGAGTAGGTGTTCAATAAATGTCTGTTGAATTGAAGTTCTGTTAGATTCTGTATTGGGTGAGAATACTATATGTTTGCCACTTATTTAGCTCACAGGGAAGGGTGGGAGAAGTTTGCTGTATGTGGGAAGGAAAATTCCCAAAGAGGGGGGGAAACCATGACTCAAAATATAAGGTCACTGAGTTATCAACTGTGGTCTCATACTTCTGCTGCATGAGTAAGAAGGGGAAACTACTCTGTAGCAGGCACAGCTTTTTTCTCCCACCTCCTGTTTACTATTCTCTTCAAGGGCCCCATCATGGTTAGGCCTAACCGACCACTACAGAAATGTCTCCCCATTCCATGAAACGCATATTGTTTGCTTCAGAAAAAGCAGATTTGTTCATGGCCTAGTCCCTCTTCTTCTGCCTGTCCAAAATCCTCTTTGCTCCCATGAAAGCATTGTCTATAAGGGTGAAAATTAGAATGTTATTTGAAGGAAATGGATAGCACAGGTGATAAAACATTGTTTAAAAACAGTTTTACAGAAAAAGACAAAGAAATAAAGAAGAGATATAAAGCACTAAAAGTACTGGGCACAGAAATGAAGAAACAAAAATTATAAGTGATTAAAAAGCAAAAATGAAGAGGAATGGGACAACATTCAAGGGAAAGAAAAAAAAAATGTTGCTTGTTTGTTAAGAGTGCTCTGGCCTCTACTGAAATCTAGAGCACTGCATCCACCTTACTGCCTAAACCTGGCTCACTCAGAGGTAGCTATAATAAAAACTGATATGCCTCTCCCAAAGAGGTAAAATGCTTGCCTTCAAATCACCAAACATCCTCAATAAAGACCTACATCTGTCACTTAGATAAGTCCCTACTTTATATTGTTTGTTCACAGGTCAAGTCTGCATTTATATCATGCAGATTAATGAAAAGAATAGCACTGCTTACGTTAAGACAATCTACCTGGATTTTATCCTTTCTCTACTCCCTTTTTACCAATATAACATATTCCTTTAATTTTGCCTCCTGCCAACCACCATAAACAGTAGCTTCAAAAATACAAATAAATGTTAGTTCAGTTGAATAACACTGAGATAGTTATCATACATAAAATGTAGAAAATCTCAACTACAATCTTTGCATTTATGCAATCCTCCTGGCACAGGTTCAAACCATCAGTGAGTCTTCCTAGCAATTCTTTTTCATCACTTTGCTTTTAGAATCGGGACTCTATGTCTTTGTTTCAGATCCTGCAGGATTGCTCTTTCCTAAGGTATATTCCTAAAAATCTGATTTTCTCTCTACTCCTTCCTCCAGCCCTTGATTCTAGGTACCTCCTAAAATCTGTTCTTCTACTGTGAATTAGCAAGTCTTGGTTGAAATCAAATCAAGTGAAGTTAAATTTTAAAAGAAATTAAAATCCAGCAACTAGAAATATAAGATGTAACAATTGCACAAACACAAGTTAAGAAGCATAGCTTATGACTACACAAGTAAGGAATATTTGGGTGTTTTACTTCTGTGCATGCGCACTGACAAGCCACAGCATAATGAGACCGACGAAAAGCAATGTGTTCTTATGCTGCACTCATGGGAGGAAATTACTTGATGCTGGGGGAGAAGACCATGTGAAAGGATTAGAGCAAACAGTTCCCAGTGCTCACAGTGGGCTGAGAATAGTGCCTTGTCCCACAAACCAGACTAGAAAATCTTACAGTTCATGGGATATAGGTAAATTCAGAAGGTCTTTCCTCAGCAATAGGGAATAATTAGCCTCCGAGTAAATGTTAGTTGCATTTACTAGCTAACAGATCTTAAAAGGAAGATCAAAACGATGCAAACTGTTTTCACATTACTTAGTTGCATCCCAGAAGAAAACTCAAGAATGTTTCTAGGAATAGAAAAGTGTCCAGCACCCAAGAAGGTAAAATTAACAATGTCTGGCATTCAATCAAAGACTACCAGGTATGCAAAGAAGGAAAATATGACAAAACAAGAGGGAAGGTTCATTGAAACAGACTCAGAACTGATGCAGAGTTAGAAGTAGCAGACAGGGATATTAAAAGTCATTATAAATACATCCAATAGGTTAAAAAATTATGTATAAGCATAATCAAATTTTAAGAGATGAGAATAATAATGTCTCAGATAAAAGTATAATGGATAAGATTGGTGTTGAAATAGCAATAGAAACTTCCCAAAATGAAGCACAGAGAGAGAAAAAAATTTTTAATAAAAAGAATATCAGCTAACTGTGGAATAATTACAAGTGGCCCAGTTTACATGTAATTGAAGTCCCCAAAGGAGGAGGCAGATAAAGATATTTGAAGACAAAGGCAAAAATATTTAAAACTTGATAAAAACAATAAATTCACAGATCCAAGAAGCTCAAGAAATCCCACGCAAAAGAAACACAAAGAAAATTACACCAAGGCACATAACAATCAAATTATTCAAAACAAATGATAAAGGGAAACTCTTAAAAGCAGCTAAGAAAAAAAGGCATGCTATGTATGTCTAGAATAAAGGTTACATTGTGAGAGTTATCATTAGAAATAATGTAAGCAAGAAAATAGTTGAGCAACATCTTTAAATTACTGCAAGAAAAAACTGTTAACCTTGAATACTACATCTAGCAAAAAAAAAAAAGCTTTAAAAAGCAATAGTGATAGACAGACTTTTTTCAGACATACAAAAACTGAAAGCACTCATTACCAGCAGACCCACATTACAAAAAACAAACAAACATAAATGCTAACGGAAGTCCTTTAGGCAGAAAGAAAAATATACTAGATGGAAGTATGAATCTACACAAAAGAATGAAGAACACCAGGAATGGCAACTACATAGATAAATATACATGATTATTTTTTCTTAGTATTTAAATTTCTTTAATAGAAAATTTACAGTTTAAACAAAATAATAACAATGTACTATAAAGTTAAACCACTTTAAGAGTAAAAAGTGTAACAACAATAGCACAAAGGTCAGGGGAGAGAAATGGAAGTATACTATTTGAGGTACTTATTTATAAAATGGTATAAAATCCCTTAGAGATAGACTTCAATAAGTTAAATTGCATAATATAAACCATTAAGAAACGACTAACAAAACAACACTCATAATTAATAAGCCAATGGAGATAAAAGTAATCATTAAAAATATTCAATTAATACAAAAGAAAGCAAAAAAGAGAAAGAATATATGATAATATAAAAAACAACACGCTAACCTTAAACCCAATCATTTCAATAATTATATTAAAAGTATATGGCCTTAACACCCTAGTTAAAAGGTACAGATTGTCAGCTTGTAACCCCAAAAAAGCTAATCATATGCTACCTACAAGAAACATCCTTTAAGTATAAAGGCATAAATAAGTTATAAACAAAAGAATGGAAAAGGGTATACTATGGTAACACTAATCAAAAAGAAAGCTGAAGTGGCTATATTACTATCAGATAAATTAGATATCAAATCAAAGAATATATCTAGGGATAAAAATCATTTCATAATGGTATAGGGGTCAATATAACAATGCTAAACACTCAGGCATCTAGTAAGAGAGCTTCAAAATACATGAAGCAAAATCAAATAGAACTGCAAGGCGAAATAGATAAACTCACAATTACAGTTGGAAGTTTAAATTCACCTCTCCAAATATTTGATAGAACAAGTAGACAGAAAATTATCTAGGACACAGAATATTTGAACAGCACTACCAACCAAACTGACAGTGTAGCACCCCTCCAAACAACAGTAGAATACACATTCTAAGGGCACATCCTGGGAATAATGGAACCTTTATCAAAAATAGACCATATTCTGGGCCATAAAACAAATCTTAATAAATTTAAAAGTATTTAAGTCTTACAAAGTGTGTTTGCTGAGGAATTAAATTAGAAATCAATAACAAAGATCTCTGGAAACTAACAGACTTCTACAAAACCCATAGGTCAAAGAAGAATTCAAAGACAACTTAGAAAGTATTTTAAACTAAGTGAAAAGAAAAATTAAGCATACCTTATCAAAAGAACCCTACAATTGTCATTGCATCTGTGAAACATTTGTTACAGTTTGAAAATTAAACGCAGAGCACAGTTACAGAAGAAAAAAAATTATTTCAACATACCAAAATTTGGAAAATCCTATTAAAACAGTTTTTATGAGGAAATGTTATAGCACTAAATGCCTATATTAGAAAATAAGGTTTCAAAGCAATCAACTCAGTTTCAACCATAAGAAAACAAAACAGGGCTTAGCCAACTATGGCCCTTGGGCCAATCAAGACCACTTTTGTAGAATAAAGTTTTATTGGAGCACAGCCATGTTCATTTCTTTACATTCTAAGGCAGCATACATGCTACAATGTCAGAGTTGAGTAGCTAGACAGAAACTGGATAGCTCACAAAGCCTAATGTATTGCATAAAAAGTTTGCTTACCCCTGAACTAGAAAAAGAAGAGGAAATTAAACCCAAAGTGGACAGAAGAAAATAAATAATAAGGTTCACAAAAGAATTCAGTGAAATTTAGAAAACATAAAATGAATAGACAAAGAAATTGTTCTTAAAGAAAATCTATAAAAGTGATTAACCATTAGCCTGATCAGAAAAATGAGACACAAACTACCAATATGAGAAATGCTAGAAGTTACATCACTGCAGATTCTATGAATAATAAAAGGAAAATAAGAAAATATTATGAACTTTGTGCTAATAAATTCAACAAAAGATGAAACTGACTAATTTCTTGAAAGACGTAAATGACTAAAGCTCACTGAGGAGTAGGTAATCTGAATAATACTACATTTATTTATTAAAGAAAATGAATTTGTAATTAAAAACCTTCTAACAAAGAAAATCCCATGCCCACATGGCTTCACTGGAGAATGCTTCCAAAATTTAAGGAAGAAATAATAATTCTACACAAACTTTTCCACAAAATTAAAGGGGAGGGATTCTTATCATTTCAATCTGTGAGGCTATCATTAGCCTGAAACCAAAAGCAGACAAACACATTAAGACCAGAAAACTCTCTACCAATACTTCTCATGAACAAAAATGCAAAAATTATTTTTAAAAATTTAGCAAATCAAATCCAACAATATATAAAAAGGATAATACATCATGGAAGAGTAGGGTTTATTCCAAGAAAGCAATGTTGTTAAATAACTTTGGTTTAACATTTGAAAATCAATCCATTTATCATTTTAGCATACTGGAAAAGAAAAACCATATGATCATCTCAATAGAAGCAGAAAAAATATTTGACGAAATCCAGTGTACATTTCTGATAAAAAACTTTCAGCAAACTAAGAACAGAAGGGAACTTTTCAACTTGATAAAAGGCATCTATGAAAACGTATAGCCAACATCATACTTAATGATGAAAGACTGAATATTATGAGCCAAAAAGACACAATAATGTCTGAACTGATCACATCTATTTAACATTGTACTGAAGTTTCTAGCTAGTGCAATTAGGACCAAAAAAGAAATAAAAGGTAGCATATTGGAAAGGAAGAAATAAATTGTCTCTTTATTTCAATGTGATTGTGTAAAAAAATCCCTTGGAACCTACAAAAAAGCTGCTAGTAGTGAGTTTATCAAGGTTGCATAAAAAATCAATTGTGTTTCTACATACTGGCAAAGAACAATTGGAAATTGAAAATTTTAAAGTACCACTTAAAATAACTTAAAAATACAAATTTCTTAGGAATAAATCTGACAATAAATGTGCAAGACTGATATGTGAGTATCTACGAAACATTGCTAAAAGAAACTGAAGAAGACTTAAGCAGATGGAAAAATAGCAATTGTCCATTAACGTGTCAGTTTTCCTCAAATTGATCTAGACTCAACGCATTCCCAATCAAAATCCCAGCAGGGTGTTTTGTCAATATCAACAAACTAATTCCAAAATTCATATGAAAATGTAAAGAACCTAGAATAGTCAAGACAATTTGGAAAATGTAAAATAAAATTGGAAAACTAATTCTACCTGATTTAAAGACATTATAAAACTACAGTAATCAAGATGATATGATGGTCATGAAAAGACAGATCAAAAAAAAAAGGGCTTCCCTGGTGGCACAGTGGTTGAGAATCCACCTGCCGATGGGGGTCAGGGGACACGGGTTCATGCCCCGGTCTGGGAAGATCCCATATGCTGCAGAGCGGCTGGGCCCGTGAGCCATGGCCGCTGAGCCTGCGCGTCCGGAGCCTGAGCTCCGCAACGGGAGAGGCCACAACAGTGAGAGGCCTGCGTACCGCAAAGAAGAAAAAAAAAAAGGCAGACCAAGAAATCAGTGAAGTAGAATAAAGAAATATATATA
>NW_020172637.1:2700012-2703966 GCF_003031525.2 Neophocaena asiaeorientalis asiaeorientalis
TATTCATACATATATATATATATATATATATATAAATAATTGATTTTTAAGCAAGTTGCAAAGGCGATTCAGTAATAAAAGGATGTTCTTTCAACAAATTGGGCTGGAATAGTTGAATAACCATATTCAAAATGTATGAACTTGCATCTTATCTAAAGGCATATATGAAAATTAATTCAAACTTAATTATAGATCTAAATGTAAACTATAAAAGTATAAACCTTTTAAAACTTTTAAAAATTCTTCAAATTTCCATTTTCCCTCCAACACTTTTATCATATTATGTTGTTTTTTTACCACATTTCCCAGAAATGTCTTCCCCTAGCCCATCTGCTTTTTATTCTTTTCCTTACTCTTCCCAATTCTGCATCACAAAAGTCTAAACAAATAGTCTGGCAACAGCAAATCTGTCCATGTAGGTCAAAGAAGGGGAACAAACTGAGTGGGCAACACTTGAATCTTCTTGACCGACCAAGGGGAGAGGAAAACCTTAGAACATTCGTGCAGTGAAAGGAAGAACACTGATATGGTTAAGAGCCTGGGCTCCAGAGCTAGAATTTAGAGGTCCTATGTCCTGCTCTATTACTTACTAATTGTGTGAAAAATTTATCTAGCCTCTCTGTAAAATGAAGATAATGATAACAACTTCCTAAGATGACTCTGAGCATTAAATGATTTTAATACATGTAAGACATTTAGAACTATACCTGGCACATAAGAAGCCCTCTATAAATACTAGCTATTCGTATTGTATATTAATAATTTTGACCCCTTCACAACTTGGGGGGATCAGAGTTTACTCAAAATGGAATGAACAGCTTCTAAAGGAAACAGCTTCCTGTCTCTAGAAGTGATCAAACCAATGCTAGATAAGTACTCCAAAGGGAAATTGCACATCAGATTAATTCATCTGATATTGACTAGACCAGGAACAACTGCAGTCCCTTTCATATATGAGAGTCTATATTTCCATACATCTTTTTCTGTCTTGGTTATTTTTTCCTGCTTCCCCATTTCATCCACCCTAGATCAGAGCATCTTGAATTCTCTTGATCCTAGACTTTTTATTTTTTAGCTTGAAGGTGTTTCATTAAAAGCCTTCTTTCAGATGACAAAACTGACAATTCATAAAAGAGGGAAATAAAAATATGAAAAATGTTAACCTCACAGGAAATCAATATTTGATAATACAAAGAATGCCCCTGCCTTGTGTATAGTTTTTGAACCACCTAGAATTTTGTAAAAAATGTAAAATGTTTTCTGCCCACTGACACACAAATCTTTCTGCAAGATGGATGAAATAGGAAAACTAATTTGAAGTTAATATTGTCCAAATAGAGAATTAACCAGTATTTAACTATAAAATTCATTTCCCTATTTTCTTTTTTCACTACTTCTTTTGCATTCAGGAAAATTCTAAGTAAACAAATACTTGTTTACCCTTGTGTTCAAAGAAAAATCCATTTTCTAAACAGTGAAACGATAGTATTTATCAGAGTCTGTCCCCACATCTGACCTTTCCTCTAGCCCCAGAGTGTGGCGTGTTCTTCCTTCAGTTAACGTCCCCATGATACAAATGACTATATACAAAATAGATAAAGAACAGGGACCTACTGTAGATCACCGGGAACTATAGTCAACATCTTGTAGTAAACTATAATAGGAAAGAATATGAAAAATAATATAAATATACATATATATATATGTGAATCACTTTGTTGTATACTGGAAACTAATACAACATTATAAATCAACTATACTTCAATTAAAAAAAATTTTTTAAATAAAAAAATAAAGGCCACCATCATCTCCCCTGAGAACTTGCCCCCATTTTCTTCTACCTGTAATTTTTCTCTCTATTCTGACTTTCTTTCTTCAACCTGCATATATTCCTCCATTCTTCACATTCACTGAAAAACCCTCCTTTGACCTTAGATTCATCTCCAGCTGCCAACCAATCAATCACCTCTGCATCTTTGCTCATCTTGTCCTCTCCACTACCTCTCTCCTCTCCCCTTTTTCTCTCTATTGACCCTTACTCCTCTTTTTAGAATTATCTCATATGTCATTTCCTAGCTGTGGTACCAGCCACTACCACCACCCCACCGAGAGTGGTAGATGTCCCTCAAGGGCCCCCATAATACCCCAAAGTACTCTATTAGAATTATCAGTTGACCTCAATGGCCTTGAGAGTTGGGCTACTAGGCTTGGCTCATAGCAAATAAAGAGATATACACTGACCTTCTATGGAATGAATGAATGTCCCAATCTAGACAAAATTCACATGATATGGAACTGATATGGATATAGTCTATAACATTGATATGTACACTTGGTCATTGGAGTTTTGCAGTTTTGCAGATCAATAAGTAGTTAGTAATCTCTTTGGTCATGAATTCTATCTCTTATCTCTATATGCAGCAATGTGTAAGCTCCAGTGTGGAAATACTAGTCATTTTCTAGGTGCCATCCAATCAGTAATACAATAGTGAATATGTATTTTTCCCTAGGCCATTCAGTATAATCTCTCTATGATCTACATAACTTCTCTTGACCTTTTCTTTCACATTCTTAGACCAGTATACTGCCATGCTGCCATGGGCATCCCCACATCTTCAGTTACTTCCTGGCTGTCAGAACAGACTGAGGTAATACACACTTTCATATTCCACATCATAGAATTTGAGACATAGGATGATCTGCAGAAATAATTTAAGCTTTATTTATCCAACATCACATAGTTGGGCAATTTTTTTTCTTTTTCTTTTTTGACTTTGGCAAAGTTTAAAGTTTTTTGTTTTGTATCTTATTTTTTAAACTCTCCCTCATTGAGGCTTGTTGTGGGATAAAACTATATTAAGGGCTTCACTTACTTTTACTCTTTCAATTTTACAACAACCCTATCAAGTTCATATTAAAATTGTAAATGTTACCCCCATTTTACAGTTGAGAAAACTGTGGTATAGAGAGATTAGGAAAATTGATCTAAGCCTTATGGCTAGTAAGGTCTTGAGTCAGGGTGGGCTGTTCCCGGGGCCCTCGCTCCTAACCAACACTCTACTCTGTCTCACAGCAAATCCAGGAATAGATACTCAGAAGAGAAACTGACTACAGAAACTCAAGTATGTAGTTAAAAAGAAAATAAAGCCTGGAAATATATTTCTTCATTATTAATAGAGTAAGTTTTTGTTTGTTTGTTTAATGTAGTATGACATGGGGAAGGAAGAAAAAACACTAAAAATTTCATAATAACACTTTGGTCTAAAAGGCTCCTCTAAGCAAGTAGTAAACTCCCAGGTGGTTAGTCACGGATTTAGATTTTCTTTTAAGCTATTGATAGCAAGTAAAATGGCACTTTACAGATTTAGTTAATCATTGTTCTTTTGGTGAGCAAATTTTTCAATCTATTTTAAAAACAGTCAAGTAGTAGAACTGAAGGATATTAAGCCAACTTGGATGGAAGAGGAGAGTACTAAAACATTTTCACTGACATCATTGCTTACCTAGTAGAGACCCTCTTAATATTCTGGGAAAAATAACTCTATGAGGAAGAAGTCCTGTTCTTAGAAAACATTCTACAACCCTTTATAATTAAGAAGAAAATGCAAGACCTAAGAGAATTTTCCCTACCAAGAAAATCATCCTAAATGCACATGACTTTATTATGTAAAATAACAGATAAAAATAAGACAGTTTAAATATAAATAAATGGAGGGGAATTTGCAGTTGTTTGTTTTCCCATTCCATGAACCCATCTTCATCTTCTCTTTGAGTTAATCATCATCAAATTGCACTAAATCAGAAGTGGCAGGGGCTGTGGCTGGCTGGTGTTTCTCATTGTTTGGTTATACTGGAAATGTCTTTGGAATGAGCTTAATCTGAAAGACCTTTAACCAGCAATTCTCTTAGAGTTCTAAACAGCAGAGGTTTGGGTTTTTCATTTGTTTGGAGTCT
>NW_020172637.1:2704055-2735432 GCF_003031525.2 Neophocaena asiaeorientalis asiaeorientalis
AGGAGAGGTTTGGGTTTTTTTTTTTTTTGGGATTTTTTTTTTTTTTTTTTTTTTTGGTGGAGGGGAGATGAAGGGAGGAGTGTGTATGCGTGTGACATATATATTTTTTCTTCAGTTAAAAATAGGACAATATCAAGACTCTCCCTCCCACATCCCACCCCCTGCCCTTCACACATGTACATACACCATCCTCCCCTCGCCAAACTTCTACTGCTTGGAAGTTCAAGTCAACTGGGAAAAGGGGTGGGGAATGTGGAGAGGGAGTCTTTTAATTTTTATTTTGTTCATTTCTGTGCTGTTTGCTTTTTTAACCATGTTCGTGGGATATTTTCAGTTAAAATAATAACTTTTTTGAACGCTGAGCAAAATGAAAATGCAAAACAACACAACACACACACACACACACACACACACACACACAGAGCTGTGTAATAAAGAAGGCGGAAGGGCAGTACAAGCAAAATATTCCAAGATGGCAGCGACGTTTGTTTTATCCTTTGGCTGAAAGGTTTGGCTGAAAATCTTCTCCCAAGGGTTTAGGTTGTTTTCCCTAGCTGGGGGGAGGGGTGAGGGATAAGGAAGGCAGATTTGTGTCTGTAGCTGATTGGCAGTTTCTGTGAGGAATTATTCACTCCAATAAGTTTTGTTATTTTGGCAATTTCTTTCTCAGAATTGATGGTGCCCTTTACTTTCAGGCGGGGGTTGGTGTGGGGAATGGGATGTTGTTTATAGTGACTGCTGGGAGAAGGGAGTGGGGGGCCGCTGTCTGACTGCGAGACTGAAAAATGTTCTGGGAGAATGGAATGTTGTTGTTTCTCGTTTTTGAAGCCACTCTTCTTTTTGATCATGTTTATATTTTAAAATTCCACACCGGGATCAAACTAGGCAAGGTATAATTTCACATGTCCCCATAAACACTGAACAACTACACTTGTCCTGTGTGCACACAGGCACACAATTTTTATGGACATTTAAGATGGGTACCTGTGGGTGGAGGGGAATCACACTTTAATAACCCAAGCCGTCAGCATCAAATATTTTAAATGTAGCTTCTTTGGGGCTTTTCCTATAGAGTTCTTCTATCTTTTTAACAGAAGTAACATGTAAATCCAAGTGTTGTTTTTCTCAACTATAATTTAGAGTTACATTGAAGAAGAAAGTTATAAATAAGATAAAGTTAAAATATATATTTTACATCAAGCATTCTACAGTGACATAAAAGAGCAAGCTTTAAGTTTACTGACGAGGAATATTACAGCAATTACCAAAAGATTCCACAGCTGCTAAACTGGAGAAATTATTTTTCTTTCTTTGAGTCTAACTCATCATCTCTCGCAATTACCCCATAACTAATCAAAGCTTTTATGAAAACGTTAGTAGCCAAAGAGCCACTTTGACTGCTGTCACTCCATTGGCACACTCTTTACAGGCCTGTTTATTGCCACTAATAACTTCTTTTTTTATTTTAAAATTTGTTCTCTTGAAATCTGCTTTAACAACAACAATAAACTATAGTCTAAAATATTAACACAGTATGTACATAGAGTCCATTTTCTTAAGCATTTTCTCAAGCATTTCTTTACAACATGTCATAAAAATGTACTCAGAGAAAAGGAAAGGATGCAATTCTTGATCGGATTGATGGACCCTCTTGTTATCTGAGGAAACACTCCTTGGAAGAGTTATTATAAGATCATATGTGCGTGACATAGACATTTGTGACAGATAAACAGCCATTCTTAAATTAGATTATGATCCAGGCATGCAGTCACCAGATATTTGACCAAGACTTTATGCTAGGTTTTGCTAATATAATCATGTATCAGACATAAATACTACTCTTAAAACACAGGTGGTCCGATAAGGACTTTAAAGAATAGTGTTCTTTACTATTAGATCCTAGGCCCTTGTATCAGTCAGCTATTACCAAAACAACGCTGCATAACAACTGAAAATCTTGACATTTTAGTGACTTATAAAAATAAGCACTTTTTTTCTTGCTCATGTATCTGTAAATCAGGTTCAGTTGATATAGGCCAGGCTCAACTGGGCTTGGCCTCAAACTTTGGATTGGGTGCAGGTCTGCTAATCCCTCCATGAACCAGTTGCTATCTAAAGCATGTCCTTTTCAAAGCCAAAGGAAAGAGCACAAACGGAAAGCCACACCACACATTTCAAGCACCTGCTACTGTCACACCTGCTGACACCTCATTGACCAATGCGAATCACATGGCCTAGCCTAGCATCAATGGGACAGGGAATTATACTCCTCCCATAGGAATCTGTAATACCCACTTTCCTTCAACTGCCAAGTCCCACTGATCTCTTAAGACACATTTTACCTTCTAAATGTATCTTGACCCTTTCATTTCTCTTCATCTTCACCAGCACCCTACTCCACCATACTAGCAATTCACACCTGGATCCCTCTAATATCTATTAACTGACACTGGCCCTATTTAAGGTGTTTTCCATTCAGAATAACATTTTTGAAAAGCAAATCTGATTATGTTACCATTCCTGCTTAACACCCTTCAGTGGTTTGATGGTTTTAAAATATGTCCCGAATTCTTTGATGCTATTTCTTCCAAAAGGTGGAGACTAATTCCCCTCCCTTTGAATATTCATAGGAATTAGTGACTTACTTCTAACAAAAAAATGAGACAGAAGTGCTGTGTGACTTCTGAGGCTAGCTTGCTCTCTCTCTCTCTCTCTCTCTCTCATCACTTGCTCTGGGGAAAGACAGCTGCCATGGCACATGAATGCTTAAGCAGTCCTGTGTAGACGTAGACATGAACAGGAACTGAGATATATCACCAACAGCCAGGACCACTTTGCCAGCTATGTAGGTGAGCCACTTTGGAAACTGACCCTCAGCTCCAGCCAAGGCTCCAGATAACAGCAAAGCTTTGGCTGACATCTTGACTGCACCTTCATGAGAGAAGTCCAGCCAGAACTGCCCAGCTAAGCTCTCCTGGATTCCTGATGCACTGACACTGTGAAATACGAAGAGGTTATTATTATCATTTTTTAATTTTTTGGCTATGTTGGGTCTTTGTTGCTGTGCGCGGGCTTTCTCTAGTTGCAGCGAGTGGGGGTTACTCTTTTGTTGCAGTGCGCAGGCTTCTTATTGCGGTGGCTTCTCTTGTTGCGGAGCACAGGTTCTAGGTGCATGGGTTTCAGTAGTTGTGGCACATGGGCTCAGTAGTTGTGCTTCATGGGCTCTAGAGCGCAGGGTTAGTAGTTGTGGTGCACGGGCTTAGTTGTTCCGCGGCATGTGGGATCTTCCCGGACCAGGGCTCAAACCCATGTCCCCTGCATTGGCAGGCGGATTCTTAACCACTGCACCACCAGGGAAGCACCAAGGTTATTATTTTTTAAGCCCCTAATTTTGTAGCAAATTGTTACACAATTTGATAACTTGCCATTGCTCTTAGAACAAAGAACAAAATGCTTAACATGCTTATAAGGGCCGCTTCCCAGCTTTCCAGCCCCGTCTGTAACATACCACACCACTGTTTGCCTCCTGGACATTCAGGCCTTCTTTCAGTTCTTTGAACACACCATGCTCCTTTCCACCACAGGGCTTTTGTTCATAATCTTTTTTCCAGTGAAAGTATTTCTTTCTATATTCACTGAGTTATGTCCTATATTTCCACTAAATCTCAGCAACCTTGTTACTTCCCCAGGTGTGCTTTTCCTGACCTGGTCAAATTCCCCAATTATAACCTCTCTGTGTATCATATGTCTCCCTCAACTCATGTACATATTTGTCATGTGATAACTTGATTCATGTCTCTCTTCCACCAGACTTTATGAGAGTTCAGTTTGCTCACCAGTATAGCCCTAGTACCTATTATATGACTGGCCCGGAGTTGATGATCAAGGAGAATTGGTTGAATGAATAGATAAACGAACACTGATGTGCATAGGAACAACAAGAGTACAAGGCAAAAACCGTCAGGTTCAGAGTGACCGTAACTGGAAAGCTGCACGAATCATTTAAAGATAGATTGTCAAATTTACCTTTTATCTCCACAAGTTCTGCTGCCTCTGCCTTTCCACCTCTCCTTCAGAAGTTACCTTCCCCCTTCTCCCTTCTGCACCTTAAAAGTTTCCCAAACCCTTATCTCAGTTTTCCCTGTTTGGCTGTATTAGCAGTCAACAAAGGGTCAAATAAAATAATTCACACTGAGGTGCTTATTGTCAGCAGTAAATCCCATTGTGTGGGAAGGCAAGGGAAGTAAAGGTAGAGGAAATGAACTGGCAAGCGGGGCAAACCCCAACACAAAAGAAAGGCCAGGTAAGAGCCTGGAGTAAATCTAGGGCTGGAGGAGGGGTGAGGACAGAGCAGAGGGCAATGTGGCTAATTCAGATCGATGCTTGGCAGCACTGCTAACCCAAAGGCATCTGAGCTAAGAAACAAGAAAGGGACACAGCTTTCAAGCTGCAGAGTCAAATCAGAAGTGCCCAAGGCAGAGCTGGATTCCATGTGGGGATGCCCATCTGAGGTGAATGAGCTAAGGAATAGGGGGACAAGGTGTAGCATCATGTGTCCAAATGTGTTCACTGGGCTCCACTGGGGCAATAATGGTTGGTAAGCATTCACTGTCCGTTGGTGGACGAACACTCATAGGCATATGCACTTAAATAGCCAAGAAGATTCAGTTTGTTAGTTATTTTCTTAACTTGAAAAATATATTTAAGTTAAATGAATAGACACTGATTATGGACTTCTCCATATAAAGTAGCCAAGAAAAGTATTGCGGCATGCATTAGGGACACACATGGGCTCCAAAATACTTGGGGCTACTTTCTCAGCTCTGAGTGTGGTCGTGGGCGGAGCCGCTATGTACCCCCTGATGACTTTGTGTCAAGAGGACTAGAGCCAACCTCCAACATTCAGTGAAAAGTCTGAGATAGACGGCAAGTAGATTTAAAGAATCACATTTGAAGACATTCACAATAAATTCATTCCCTGCCTTTAATTTAGTAAACCGTTAAGCCCCTTGACAGCTTTAGTACAGTTTATCTGTTTAGCAGAAATATCAGTGGAATAGCAGTGACTAAAAGGAGTGGACGAAGGTATCACTGATCTAGGATTTGTAATTTGCAGTCTTAGTGACTGAAAAAGATTAGCAAACTGTCCCCTCAGTTGATTGCAATTGAGTGGGTTGTGCTAGGCTTACAGATTCCAGAATAAGCAATATCCCACCTCAACCACCACTGCCCCTGGCCTAATGGATAAATTACTCAGCTACACCCTGTTGACATGTTCTGTTGGAACTCAAAGGCATTCCGAAGAACTGCCCTAGGACCATCAGGTTTGCTTTCTGAGTTTCCCTTTGGGGCTTTACTAAAGTGCTGTGTGGCAGAGAAGGCACTTTCCCAGCCATAAACAAATGCTGAGCCCAACCATACTTTCTCATTCTTAACGTTGGGAAAGTAGGAGGGCAGTTCTGGTTGTCACCGTTTATGTGGCTGATGACACATAGAGTCATCAAAAATGAAATTATAAAATCAAATTTATTTTCTATGATTGTTTCTGAAGTGATGCATTAAAAAACGATCTAACCTTTGAAGAATGTAAACCCTTTGAGAATGTCTTCGGCAAGCGTTCGGAACAAGTCATTGTCAACTGCAATGAAACTACCCAAGAGTCACAATCTATTTGAAATCGGTCATGCATAAGTTGTAACTAAGTATAAGAGTTTTCAAAATATTAGCTTTTTTTCCCATTTTTTTAACATCTTTATTGGAGTATAATTGCTTTACAATGGTGTGTTAGTTTCTGCTTTATAACAAAGTGAATCAGTTATACATATACATATGTTCCCATATCTCTTCCCTCTTGCGTCTCCCTCCCTCCCACCCTCCCTATCCCACCCCTCTAGGTGGTCACAAACCACCTAGCTGATCTCCCTGTGCTATGCAGCTGCTTCCCACTAGCTATCTATTTTACATTTGGTAGTGTATATATGTCCATGCCATTCTCTCACTTTGTCACAGTTTACCCTTCCCCCTCCCCATATCCTCAAGTCCAAGCTCTAGTAGGTCTGTGTCTTTATTCCCATCTTACCCCTAGGTACTTCATGACCTTTTTTTTTTCTTTTGTTTTTTTCCTTAGATCCCATATATATGTGTTAGCATGGAGCTGGAGGAATCAGGCTCCCTGACTTCAGACGATACTACAAAGCTACAGTAATCAAGACAGTATGGTACTGGCACAAAAACAGAACTATAGATCAATGGAACAGGATAGAAAGACCAGAGATAAACCCACGCACGTATGGTCACCTTATCTTTGATAAAGGAGGCAAGAATATACAGTGGAGAAAAGACAGCCTCTTCAATAAGTGGTGCTGGGAAAACTGGACGGGAACATGTAAAAGTATGAAATTAGAACACTCCCTAACACCATACACAAAAATAAACTCAAAATGGATTAAAGACCTAAATGTAAGGCCAGACACTATCAAACTCTCAGAGGAAAATATAGTCAGAATGCTCTATGACATAAATCACAGCAAGATCCTTTTTGACCCACCTCCTAGAGAAATGGAAATAAAAACAAAAATAAACAAGTGGGACCTAATGAAACTTAAAAGCTTTTGCACAGCAAAATATTTAAGTAAATTAGATCCGATTTAGATTATCCATACAATAAGGTCATTCTCACTTGTTTGCATCCTCTTATGTCTTCTTGAAAGGGGAGAAAAATATGTGGATACAGCTAGTGGAGACAACCCTGCAATCAACAATTGCCAAATTTCCTCCTTTGTTACCTTCACCCTCTCCAGGAAAGCTCCCTCTTCTTAGAAATCTGGGTTGGAACACCATATGTGTATACCTATGGTGGCGTGTCCCCTGTGATCATGTCATCAGTGGTGTATCTTATGAGAAGAAATAAGGTGATTTCAGATGCTAGGTCTTCCACGGAGAGTAATGGGTGTCTGAAAAGAATCGTCTGTCTTCGGCTTAGCTCCCAGAGTTTCCTGAATTCATACAACATTACAGCCCCTCCTTCCCGTCTGCTCTGCCTTTCTATCATGGTGGTTATTTTATTGGACTATAACAAAGTTATTTATTCATGTCTGTCTCCTCACTAGGACTAACTTGCCTTGAGGATATGGATGTGTCTTTTCATCCTCATGTCCAGGGTCCAGCACAGTGCCTGGCATGTAATAAGTATTCAATAAGGCTTGTTGCATGAATGGGTGGACAGACAGACAGATGGGCGGCTTGATGGCTGCTAGGTAGAATAAATACAGAGGACAATGTCCACTGAAACCATAAATGCTGCCTTCTTTTATTGAACTCTGAAAGTTCTGACAATGTTTTGAGAACCAAGGTTATGTTTTGACAAAACTAATTTAGTATTTTGCAAAGCATAATTTTGGAGGCCAAATGACTATGTTTGACAGTGTCTCTTTAAGCAAAACTGCATTTCTTTTAGGCCAAGGCATCATGACTGACAAGTTATATTTTTTCTTTGTTGGAAAGTCTTTGCAGAAATGTATGACTGCACCAGCTATAGATTCTTTCTGGTTTCTGCTGCTTTATAACCTCTGACAGGAAGGTCTTGCTTCCAGGAGTACCATGTTTTAGTGGGCTTCTCATAATTCTTAAATGTTATAAGAAGGTAAGGGCATTCTAAAGGCACCTGAATTCTGCTAAAATGATTTTGAAAAATCTGAGTTTTTAAAAAAATGTATTTCTTTAAGGGACAAGACTTGCAGCAATGCTATGTGGACCTGGATGTTCTCCACTGACAGGGCAGGGGATGTGGTTCATCAAGGAAGGACTTAGTTCATAAGGTATTTCACTAAACTCAATGCAAGCAAACCTATGACTTTGCAAATGTGTCTATGAATTGAACCATTTGTTCCAACTTAGTGTTTCAGACTTTCTGAAAAGAATATTTCAAAGAATACCCAGGAGAATTCGAAGTGTGAATAACCCCAGATCGCTCTCTCTCCTTTTAAACTAGAAGATTTAGATCCTAAGTGACAAATTAAAATAGTTGCATTTTATGGTTTAACGTAAGCTTACACAAATTGATTAGTTTGTGGCAAGTTCTGACATGAGACATTCAAAAAAAAAAAATCAACTCTGACTTTGAAGAAGATGGTGTAAGTGAACGGAAGGCAGAATTCAGCTCATTGTTTGGCTTTGGTTTCTTTTTCCTGTACTATCTTTATAAAGGCTGTAAGTAGCAGCTTAGAAATGCTGGAGAGACCTCTTTCTTTCTTTTCTTTCTTTCTTTCTTTCTCTCTCTCTCTCTCTCTCTTTCTCTCTCTCTCTCTCCCCCTCCATCCCTCCCTCCCTCCCTCCCTCTCTCTCTCTCTCTCTTTCTTTTTTTATTTTGAAAGAGGATTTGGCCAGAGACTTTGTTATTTGCATAGAGTGGGATCTTGACATATCCTGTGCTTTATCTTGTCCACATTGTAAAACATGACTATGGACTTAAAAATTTAAAACAAATCAGCAGTTACCGAACACTGCATTGAAAATGTATTCATTCCAAAATGAATTATCATCACTGGTGACATCCTCCTCTCTAAACCTTAAAAAGCTGAAAAATGGTAATACAAACCATATGGTTGCTTCATTTCACCACCACTCTTGGCAGAGCCAGTGCTGCCTGGCAACCTTGCTGTCAGCTGGGCTTGTGGTAATCAGAGCAGTATTGCCCTGTAGTTAAATCGAATGCTTTCTTTCTGAGAACCCATCAGTGGATGCATTTTCTTCTTATCAGTCTTCTCAGTAATGTTTGAAAAGGGCTTCTGTGGTTGAGGAGAACCTGTCCTCATAGAGAGAGCAGCTGAAATAGTAAAAAACAATCAAGTACTCTAGTGACTCTGAAAAAACAAAAATAGCCCACAAGGACAGCCGCCGTGTTGCTTTGGATTTTGGTGGATACATGGGCCCAGCCTAACTGCCTACTGGGCTCCTATTTCTGCCCTAGGCCCTGAGCCTCCCTCCCTATGGAATCTCAAACAGCAAGGATCCAACGTATGGAATTAAGAAACTGGGATCTGAAGACTTAAAACACAAATGTGGCCAACTTGGATTTGGTTCTGGAAACAATGACACTATCTTAATTCCAACATATTTAGGGAGAAAATATGTATTTGGAACAAAACTGACAACATCCCTTCAAGTAAGCCTGATTATGACTGAGATGACACAGATTTGCTATGAAATTGAGCATGTGGAAAGTGAAACTTGCAGGAGAGATCACCGGGGCAGCCACCACAATAGGCACGGTCTAACGCAAGGTGAAAGCCAATGGGAAACTGGATTCACTGGCAATTTACAGCCACACTGAATCAACAAAGACATTCTTCAACTCTTCCTAATCCCTGTTAATTAGACAAAATGATAACATATAAAGGGACTGGTAGAGTTCCTGCACATTGTTGGCACTTAATAAATGTGAGTTTGGGCTTCCCTGGTGGCGCAGTGGTTGAGAGTCCGCCTGCCGATGCAGGGGACGCGGGTTCGTGCCCCGGTCCGGGAAGATCCCACATGCCGCGGATCGGCTGGGCCCGTGAGCCATGGCCTCTGAGCCTGCGCATCTGGAGCCTGTGCTCCGCAGCGGGAAAGGCCACAACAGCGAGAGGCCCGCGTACCGCAAAAATAAAAAAAATTTTAAAAATAAAATAAAATAAATGTGAGTTTGTTCCTCTCCATTCAGGCAAATTTCCTTTGAGATCCCTGGGTCCAGAGCCCCTTAAATGCATATGACGCTCACTGGGGTTCTACAGGACTTCTTCTTTCAAGTGCCTTCCGTGGTTTTGCCTTCTTCCCTGAAACCTACGATGACTAAGAGGAAGAGGAATAATCTGAAACAGAGTTGATGAATCCAGCCCAGTTCCAATTCCAGTTTGAGTAAACCCTCTTCATGTAAGCTCTTTCTGTGCCCTTAATCTCAAGATCCTCAAATCCAAGACCTCAGATAGACACTATTCTAAAGCTGAGCATACTGTTCCCTAGAAAGGTAAATAAATGATTCAAAGGCTTATAGCCAGAGGCCAGCCTGGCTCTCATCTTATGACTCAGAGAGCAGGGATAATTTTTGTTAGCTAACTTTCTAGGTGGTTAGAGGTACTTAGTGAACAGACAAGAAATGATACATGTGTCTGGAACTAACAAGATGTACACATAGAAGGTTGCACTATAATTAAAAACACATACATATTTTAGATTTCTATTATAATGGGACAGAAAATAATGGGGCTTTATTTAATGTTCCTATTCCAGCCTTTCCTATTATAGGCCCAGGGCCTGAAATACTTAGAAATCCAACTACTGAGCAAACTTGCACCCCTGAGGACACACATGCTCTGGTTTCCTCCTTTGCCCACTTCCCGTCACCTCGCCAGTAGGGACAGTAAATCACATCTCAACATTTGTTGTAATTGCTCTCTCTGTTTAAGCATACAGATTTAACTTTCAAGGCAACCATTTGCCATTCAAATAATAAATGAAATTGCTTATTATTTGCATATGTTCTAGAGTCTCCCAAGTCTTTTGCACTTGCTATCTTGTTGAATTGTCACTTCTGTGAAGCGGGCAGAGATAGATGTTATTGCCCTTATTCTAGCGATAAGAAGACTGAGTGAGCGGTGAAAAAAAATGTCTCAGGGAAATATATTTGAAGTAGACTGTCACCAGGTGGTGGAAGGCAAGAAGATGATATGTTTCTTTGACTGAGATTTCTACTATAGACACAAATGGGCCAAAGTCAGTGAAACTTAAAATATATATCTCATTATTTCAGGGAAAGTGCGTTTTGAACAACTCTTAAATAGCATACAGTTACATTTTTCATAAGTACTTTCCTCAGAAATTTGTGTCTATTCATCACCATCTATTCTAACCTTAGTCTTCCCCCAGACTTGATTAGGCTGCTTTTTTAATCCATGCTGTATCCACTGACTTAAAGCCAGACTCCACCTAGGCCTAACCCCAGGTGCAACCTCTCTCTTTTCCCTTATTAGCTTTCTAGAAACAACTAAATACACAGCTTTCATTTCCTTTCCGGCGGCCCCCGTGCCCTAGCTGCAGGGCTCTGCTCTGTCTGGAGCTGCCTCTCCCTACGTGAAGGAAGCAGAGCTGACTGCTGACATTTGCAGCGTCCCTCTACTTCTTCAGGCTAACACCACACAACTGCCACACCCACAACCATTTCCAATCCACGAAAGCTTTCTCCTGGCCTTGTTCTTTTCAGACTATGGGGGAGAGTTTTCCCTCCTTTTCCTAATTCCTTCTTTGATTAGCAGCTGCAAGCCAGGTATTTCAACTGCAGAACATCTCTGAAGCCTGTTGCTACCAGTTACACAACATACAACTTTTAAACAACTCTGTCTGATACAAACTGTTCTGGCCAAAGAGTGTCTCTGAACTGATTTCTAAAATGGGTGATAGTCTTCCAGAACATAACATTTTATGCTGGGGTTTTTTTTCAACGGTGATTTAAATCATTGCATGACCCATTTATCCTTAAAAGCTCAACTTCTTTCCTGTTATGCAGCTCAGTTAAGTAATAGTTTCTAGCACAGTGATAGTGTAAGGGTCTCCTATGACTTCCAAAAAGCTCAAGTGCTTGTGCATTTGGTATTAGAAATCCTCATGGGATCGCTTTTAAGGGGAAGGCAGTAGGTAGGCGCACAGAAGAGCCAGTGAGTGGTCAGATATCTTTTTTAGTGGATTTTAGCTTTATTAAGACTTTTTAACTTACTTCCCTGGAAGACTGTGTGAATGTCATCCAACCCACATTTCTCCTATTTACAGTGGCAATTATCTGGAACTCACTCACTTCTTTTTTCAGTTCTACAATGGTAAGCCGTTCATTATTTTCCCAGGCTCCACCTATTTGCCTTCTTGATATCTTACTAGGCCCACCTCTCTGCACCTCTAGACCTGTACTATCCAATACAGTTGCTACATGTGACTATTTTGATTTCAAGTTCAATTAATTAAAATGAAATCAAACTGACAATTGATATCTTCAGTTACACTGGCCACATTTTTAAGAGCTCACTAGCCACACGTGGCTAGTTGCTGCTATATTGGACAGTGTAGACATAAAACTTTTCCACCATCATAGAAAGTTCTACTGGACAGCACTGCTGTAGACTGTATGACCCATAAGAACAGGGATTGTATCCGTCTTCCCTATCATAGCACAGGGCCTTGAGTGTTTAGCATATAACACAACAATACTTATTGAATAAATAATCCACCCAGGAATATCCCTGTCTATTCCCAATGTGGGAAGGTGGAGAATGGAGCTTTAAAAAGAATCCCTCATTGGATTAAAAAAAGTGAGAGCCTAGGTAAAATGACAAATGATAAATGTGAAATATGCACAGGAAGAATAGCCATAAGACAAACATAAGCATTTGCCTATTCGGTAACTGCAAAACAGTTAATTGCCCACAAAGATTAAGTATCCATTCAGCACTTGGATTTAAAACTTTTTTCAAATCTGGTTACTTTATCAAAATGAGCATTTAAATCATTGATCTATCCAGCTCCTCGCCAGAGTTGTAACAAAGCAGCCTATCACTGGGGCTAAAGAATTCTCTAGCCAGTTGTTCATTAATTCAATACTTGATTGAGTTCAATATGCAAAGATAAAAAACAAGAAAGTGGGGGCAGATATCACCAAGGTACCTACTACACAAAAACTTCTTTATATTCAGGCAGTCCCTAAGGAGAAAATGCATTCAACTTCAGGAGTTTACTTGTAAGTTGTTGGTTAAAATAATCTTTCCCATGGAAACGGTGCCCCATGATGTGAGGCTCTGAGAGCAGCCTTCCAAAACCAATGTCATCCGTCCCGTAGGTGACATAAACTCTTAGGACTGTATGTGTCACTGCTTCTGTTGGGAAGTACATTCAAAGTTCTAATCTGGAGTGTCCCTGCCTGCCTTAACTCCCTGGGGGTTTTGTGGCCTTAGGCCACCCAGAGTGAAGAGGTGGCAGGAGCTCTCAAGTAAGGAGTCGGGTGAGAGGGTGGTGAGAAGCAGAAACAGGGCATCTGGAAGATGCTAAGGAAAAGGTACAGGGCTTCCCTGGTGGCGCAGTAGTTGAGAGTCCGCCTGCCGATGCAGGGGACGCGGGTTCGTGCCCCGGTCTGGGAAGATCCCACGTGCCGCGGAGCGGCTGGGCCCGTGAGCCATGGCCGCTGGGCCTGCGCGTCCGGAGCCTGTGCTCCACAACGGGAGAGGCCACAACAGTGAGAGGCTCGCGTACCGCAAAAAAAAAAAAAAAAGGTACAGCGGTAGGAAAAAAGGAATGAGAGGGGACATGCTTTTCCCCTTTAGTACCGCCTATCAAACGGCTATGACCTCCCTCTTCCTCACCGCCACCTAGCACCGCGATAAAACCCGGTTCTTTTAAGATAAAGAATCCTACTTTGACTTCAAGACTCCTTTGACTCCTCTCCTGTCTCAGCTGTCACCAGGCTGCCCCAGCCACATCAGCCCTCTATCAATCCCACCTCAGATTTTCAAACATGCTGGAAGTTTCTTCACTTCCTTCTGGGGTGAATTAATGCTTATTCAACTTTCACATTTCAGCTTTTATCGTTTCCTCAAGAAAATCCTCCTTGAACCCCTGGATGAGGTTCAATTTCTCCTATTTCCTGTACTCGTAGCATCATGTACTTCTCCCTCATTGCATTTATCAGAGCCGTGATTTTACATCTGTTCATGTAATCGTTTGATTAAAGGATATTTTTTCCTCTCGAGTCTAGACTGTGAGCTCCAGGAGGGCTATTTCCAGGTTCTATTTCTTTCACCACCATGTTCTTAATGTCTTGTCTAGTGCATGGCACATAGTAGATATTCACTAAATATGTATTGAGTGAATGCATGAATAAACTAATGCAATGCAATGAGGAGGGCTGGTTCTCAGGCTTTATATGAGGGACGTTAGGGGTTAGCCCTCCCTGATGATGGAGGAACGAGCAAAGAGGGGCAATGTTTATCTGGACACCCAGCTGTTCATAAATAAGGGGTGACCACAAGTGAGAAATGGCCTGTCTTTATTTGAAAGTTAAAATGTTTATGCAATTCAGTATGTTTTTCCACTCTTTCTCTCAAGCCATCCTCCTTTCCTTTCATATGTGATTTATTCTAAGAGGCTTGGACTGAATTTGAGTGTAACTGAGAAGACAGGAGGTTCTGTCCTCCAACAGAACACACACTTCCTCTCCTTAAAAGAGAAAGATACTTTAGAAAGCTCAACTGTGCAGAGAACACTCGATTTAGAATTGTCAGGGAAAAAAGGAATCAAATCAGAAAGTAGCCTCTTTGCCTTACTTTCACAGTTACAATTGAATCACAGCAGATCAAGAAAATAAATGTGCCTAATTGTAAAGCTTGTAGGACCTCGAGGGTTTTCATGACAGGGAACACTTGTCTTCCTAAATGGGGTTCACTCTAACGGGGTTAACCGCTAAGAACACACTAGTGTTGACACTTGGTGCTTCTGACCCTAAGGGGTTAAAATGGAATATGGCAACTGTTAAATTTTTGTTGTGTCCTGCTAAAGTCAAAAAGAATTGCTTGTAAAGTCAGAAAATGTCATCATTTTGTCCTTTCCCTGACCCCAGCACCTAAAAATACAAAATGCTGGAATTTCTAGAGCAGGTGACTTGGGGAAAAAACAAAACAAAACTTAAAGAGGGCTAATTGTTTAAGGTCTAAATGGAGTCCATAGAAGAAGACATAAATAGTTGTCTCTCCAAGTGACCCAGCCTGCATAAAGGTGGACACACAATTCATTTGAAAGACTGTCTCTGCATTTTTCCTCTAAGTTTAAAGAAAAACATCTCATGTTCAGCATAATGGTTAATAGTATCTTGGCCACCTTCTGTCTACAAGTTGAGTTAATTTTACTCTGATCCTCATTCTGAGCACAAGGAGGATTTTATATTACGCATCAACCTTTGCTAGGACCCTAAGATAGTCTTTAAGTCTTGGAGAAAGTACTATCTCCTCTTTGAACAGATTTTTCCCACCACTTGTCAAAGCCAGAGAAGGTGGCTGTGGACTTAGAAAAGGCTGCACCTGCTCTTGTATAAACCATTGCTGCTACCTTGGACTTACCTTTCACAGTTTAACTTTTCCCCTTTGATACTTATTCTACTTCTTAGTTTAAATGCACATTTCAAAACACTTCCTTTGGGTTCTAGCGTGAAGGAAATTGATCACTGTTCAACCAGTATGTTTTTAATTGACTTCCTTCTTCCTGGCTAGGAAATTAACTTTCCATCCTCTTTTATTTGATCTTTTAAGCAGGGTATCTGACACCTTTCCAGACAACAAGATTTCATGAGACCCTAAATGCCATAGATTTTACCTGATAGAGGCTCCAAATTCCCACACAACTTTTAAAGATAATTGAGCTTTAAAATTTACAATTGTGGGGCTTCCCTGGTGGCACAGTGGTTGAGAGTCTGCCTGCCAATGCAGGGGACACGGGTTTGAACCCTGATCTGGGAGGATCCCACATGCCACGGAGCACCTGGGCCCGTGAGCCACAACTACTGAGCCTGCGCGTCTGGAGCCTGTGCTCCGCAACAAGAGGGGCCGCGGAGAGGCCCGCGCGTGACCCCCCGCTCGCCACAACTGCAGAAAGCCCTCGCACAGAAACGAAGACCCAACACAGCCAAAAATAAATAAATTAATTTTTTAAAAAAAATTTACAATTGAGCTCTAGCTGCAAATCATATTGACTGACATGGGTGTCAGTAATATATTGAAATGGCCAGCTACTGTCTCAGTTCCCCCTGCAAGTTGCAAGGCATTCTTTAAAAATCCATCGCCTTCTTCCTGTGCAGAGTTGCCCGAAGTGGGTATCTGTTGCCTGAACTCTGAAAGTATTTATTTTCAGCCTCATATCAGTTGTTTTTATTCCCATTAAAATGGAAATCTACTGTTTGAACTAAGAAGGATCAACGATGTCTGAGAAAAACTCTGCCTGAATATTTCACAGTCCACTGCAAGAGGTGCTTGTTATTCATGCTGGTCGTTTGCCAAACTGCCACCTGGGCAACTAACTTGGTGACCAAACAGGTGATAATGTTCTCACAGTCCCCCAGAAAACACACCGACAGGTGATAATGTTCTCACAGTCCCCCAGAAAACACACACCGGCACTCAGACTGCCACACTGCAATTCCTTGACTTCAAGTGCTCTATGGATTTTCCTGTTGTTCATGTGGTTATATAGTCCACCGTGAAGTAAACAAGCTCTAGAATCTCAGCTTGCAGGCTGCAAAGGTAGGGTTTACTTCTCGGAAGAAACCTCTCCTTTAAATCCCCGAACGTAGTATAGTTATGACCTCCAGGGAGTTATGCTACCTAAAATAGCCTATTTTCCTAAAAAGGAAACTTCCTAGATTTTCTTTGGATATATTCTTCACCAGGGGGAAATTTTGTGACTGTCCTCTTGGATTCCTCCATAATGTCGTCTCAACCAGTCACAGAAGTACATTTGGAGACACCACACACACACACACACACACACACACACACACTTCGCTTGCACATCTACTCTGACTTCTCCCGAAGGTAGAAACAAAATTTTTCTTAGTAATCAATTTCCTGGAATGAATTAAATTAATGAGCATCCTCTTCCTCAAATGCTGTTTCCTTTTTCTTGCCAACATTCTGTCCTATAATCCATTTTTAAGACACAAAGACTTTTTTTTTTTTTGCTCTCCTACTT
This sequence comes from Neophocaena asiaeorientalis asiaeorientalis, assembly GCF_003031525.2. NCBI lineage: Eukaryota > Metazoa > Chordata > Mammalia > Artiodactyla > Phocoenidae > Neophocaena > Neophocaena asiaeorientalis. Next base: position 2,720,805 of record NW_020172637.1, read on the forward strand.
TCTTTTACTATAATTTCATTCTTGTTTCCATCTTCCACATCATGTATTCAGTTTGGTTTTTAAATAGTATTTGGGGAATAAAGGGTCAGTTGGGGAACAGGAACAGGGTTTCCACTTGTCATGTTTGTAAGAAGAAAAGATGAAGCCAAATGAAAATTGTAAGATCTGTTACTGTAGTCCATCAGTGATTTTCCCCTGACCAAGTGTAATACTTCAAAATTCCTCCCTCCCTGACACATTGCAGGTGCCACAGTTTAGATTTAACAATGAAAATCCATTTCTTTTCTAGTTCCACAGCAAAGACATCACAAAAGATAGAGTTATCATGAGCTAATTACAGTCCTTGAAAATTACCTTTGTGCTTTGCAAATATGCATTTTTTTTTCTTTGCTGGTGATGAAGAAGTTGGCAGTTTAAATAAAAAACACTATTTAAAGTAACAGAGTACAGTTATGTAACCTTTTCACATAAATCACACAATAACTCTTTGTACTTTGTTTTAAAAAAAAAAGAACTGCAGTGCTTGTTAAAAAGATTTATTTATATAATAATCTATGCAAAGGACTTTTTTCCCCCTTTTTTTGAAAGTGGGATGTTCTTTTTTTTAACCTCTGGAAGTTGCAGACTAGAGGGCAGGAATATCATCCAATCACCATTTTTAGTTGCACACATTCCAGCTACTAAAGACTCCAATTCAAGGAGGGTTTGGCATTACCACACATGTCTTTATTTCCAAGTACGCAGAAGACTTAAGGAATAGTCTGTGCCTGCTAAATAAATAGAAATGTAGAGTCAAAATCCAATCCAAGATAAGGGTTCCTTTGCATCCAGAAATCACACCAAGACCTAAGCTCATTTTTCTCAGTTTTTCAGGAATACTATTTCTTCCAGTATGCTTGATGACTGAGGGTAGTGAAATCCATGGGGCCATTGAGGCCCTAGAGTTTCTCCACTGAATCTCCATAGAATTCTTCCCTCAGGTCTTTGTTCCCCCACTCAGCTTCCTTCCAGTGCTCATTTGCTCCCTTTAACCTTATTCCCTGATTTAAACCTAGAAACAGTAGTCTTTCAATATCAAAATATTGCCCTTACCATTTAAAAATATCCTCCATATAAAATGTCTTGACTTCAAATTGATCTTATCACTGGTCAGTCCACCCTGAAGAGCCAGGGCCATACATAAGTGGCTAAATGCTAAGCTTGGCTGAAACTGACCCACTTAATCCTCAGTCCAGAGGATCACTGCAGGAAGAGTGATCTTTTCATGGAGATAAACCCAGTACAGGCATTTTATTGGTCAAATATATCTATTCTAACTCTTGCTGAACAGTGGGGATTCTGAAGACAGGGAAACCCACAAGGGCTTTCTTGTGTGTCCTTATCTCTCATTGAGATGCTGACCTAACTTTTAAAAGCTATCTCCATGGAAAATTCTGGGCTCCACTCCAAAACCAACCAGTAGGAGGTGGCTCTCTTAATCAGTGGCTGTGTTCCGTCTTTATATAAACAGGTTAAGCCAGCTGCCAGAGCCTCTGCAACCAATTCCAGCTCACATTACCCTCGGCTGGAAAGATGGGCCTGAACCAAAGCTACTTTAGGAAAGCAGAGAACTCTCACCTCTCCCAGGTTATAGCAAAAGACCTGGTGGCCATATATGGTACCAGAGTCATCAGCAATCTTATCAATACTTCTGTTCAAAAAAAAAAAAAAAAAAATACTTCTGTTCAAGACTGTTGGGGTGGGATTTGATTAACTGGAGAGATATCCTCTCACCAGCTAATCCACGAAGGGCCCTCATTGCCCAGGATGGAACTCAGAATGTCAGTTTGTAGAATCAACAGGCATGACTAATACTGAAAAGGCACCACTGACAAAATCTGTTACTTTCCTCAGACATCCACTTCTCTGCTTTGACCCTGAGGATGTTCCTCAAAATGATGTTACACCAAAGTTGCCACAAGCCACATGGAATGAAACCTAAATAACTGGAATTATAAAACAGGCTTCTGAGCTACACTTACAGATGTTGGCCAAAAACAATCATGTCATGTGCCTATAAAATTTGAAACTTGAACATGGTTTACTCATTATACCAGAAGCATTAAAAGAAATAAAGCAAACAAACAAAGAGAAACCTTCCCATACAGTGTGTTCTTGTATTCGTGAAGAATTCTGCTTACATTAATGATCATAATGGTAATAATTAGGAATTCTGGACCTCGCTCCTGAAAGAAAGACTTTCCCAGAGAAAGGATTTTAACATGCTATCCCACTGATTTAAAATCACTGAACTAAGGCCACTGGTTTATAGGTCAAGCCATATTTGAATGGCTTAGAAAAACTTTCTCTTTCACTACCAGAGTTGAAAGCAAAGTGTGTTAGGCCCTTATGCTGATCTGATTTTCAAGCACATACAATAGCTACTGCAGTTCCAGGAGGATCCCTCTGTTTTTTTATTTTGACAGCATAACACTATGGGAGCTGAGCTTTTCAGGTGTTAAGGAGGATTTGTTATAAAAAAATGATTATAATAGGATTGAATGTAATTGAAAGTCGAAGTACAGTAGCCATACGGTGTATCAGAGAGAGTGTCAAAACTTGCAGCGAGGGTGGAGTGCCTTTTGCTAAGTAAACAACAAAAGTGGAGAGAGAAGAAAATATTCTATGCAGGACAGGATCTACAAGGTTGGCCACCTTGATCAGCCTGCCCTACCCCAGCAGGACCAAAGCCACAAGAGCTACAGAGCTTCTGTGGCAAAAGGGGCCATGAAGAGCTGCAACCTCCCAATCCCCACTAGAATGTTTTGAAAACAAGTTATATAATAATCTGAATTCTTATCTCGAACTTGACAGGCAATAACCATTGGCTCTCCGAGGCTCTGAGAGGGAAAGGCTCATCCCTGAGTCATTGCTCTGGCCCTTCCAGTCCCAGGAGCTAGTGTCACTCTAAGTCTGTCCACGCCTTTGCTAAGGTTTGCCGAAATGGGTGGCCATGAGTGCATGCCAGACGAGAACTGGCCGGGTCCCGGAGCGCTTCACCCCTTTTCTTAACAATGCCATTCTCTCTCTAAGAACGACAGGTTTATCAAGCATGAGAACACTTTTCCATGGTGATAGGCCCATGAAGAATGCAGGTAACATAACTATTTCAGGCGTCATTAGATCATTATAAGCTCTTAAGATCAGAACTTGGTGGCAGCCAGCAGAAGTGGGAGAATAACAATAAATGTCCTCCTCTCTATCCTCATAGGTCCTTTTTTTCCCCCTAAATTTGCTTGCCTGCCATTTCAGTAGGTCATGAGGCCATCTTGATCAAAACTTTAATTAGTAGCTATGTTTTGCTTGCTACCTACGACTCTATAGATGCGCAGAAGCAGAACCTGAAGTGTAAGGCCATATTCATCTTAGAGAAAGAACTGGAAAACATTCTTTCCAATCATTGCTGCTAGTTCTTTACTGCTGTGGCCTCCCATAATAGCCTTTGGAGAAGAGAGACATCAGTGCAGGCAGGACCAGGAACTTACTATGGTTGCCATTAGTATTAATATTATGTATGCATATATTGTACTTCCGAAGCTCTGAAGTGATTTACAAACAACACGACGGCAAATGAAATGCATGAACTTGTGAGTCAGGTTTTTGAGGTGCTTTTTCTCCACACCAAGTGCATTGCTACCTGCATTCCCAATATCTCTCAGAAATTTAAGCATCACTACATTTTTTTAAATAAGAAGCGTTTTTTTTCTTCTACTTTTTGCTGTCTCCGAATCATGAATGGTCATTTTAGAAGAGTCATATCACACAAGGCATTTGCTCTCCTCCTTTCTGCCTAGGTCCTTCGTATTTTTAAATTTGGGGGGCGCCAACATGTACCGTCCTTTCCCCTTTGTGAGGTTTCACTTTTATTTCTATGCTCACAAATTCTCTCGACACACCAATATAAAGGACAATAGCGAAAAATAAATGTGAATAAGTACAAACATCACTAGTCAGCCAGCCCTGGACAGCTTATCTATTTTTTTAAGTTGGAGTTGGCATTTTGAACACGTTTTTATACTTATATCTGCATATATGTGTCCAGTGATTTGGGAATTAATAATAGTTTGTCCTAAATCGTGATGTCATTCTAAGAAGACTGTTCAAGGGAACCATAAAGCCACGCTATTTAGAGCTCCTTATCCCCCAGATCAATGACAGAAAACCATATTACAGCAGAGCTGTTGTCTCTACAAAGCAGATAATCAACTAATTACATGTTTTGATTAAAATATCAAAACATGTAATTTTTGATATTTTAGAATTTTCATTTATTCTGCTGGGTTACCGTGAGCTGTGCAGTGACAATCTCACTAAAGTACTAAATGTGAAGGTACACTACTGACAAAACTGATTTGTATGACCCGACATAGAAATTCAAACATTCACTGTAGCTTTCTCTGCAGACTTTCCTGTTGTTTATTACAGCTCTTCCAATTTGAGCACATTTCTTTCATTGCAAACCTGCTTCCTCATGCCCCATATAGGATTATTCTATATTAAACACAAACGTGGCTTCCATTTCAGAATCCTTAATAAAAAAGTTCTATCATAAACCACTTGTTTCTTCGATCACAGTTCAACCTGCTTTCTTTCATGCTCCATGAACTTTAACCTCAGTTAATTTTGCTTTGTTACTTGTGCACATTCTCGCTGCTGAGAATTCTTACCTGCCAGTTCTTCTGCTGGAGGGCAACCCACCACTCAACAGCTGCCAGATGTCCTCCTTCACTTCCTTCACCCTCTCCAGGAAAGCACTCTCTTCTGAGAAATACGTGTGGTCAAATCCAAAATCAACTTGGGTTTGTTCACTGTTTTGCATTTTAGAATGATCACCACCTGAAATTATAATATGGATTTTAGTCTCCAAATTTTAAAATGAACATCATGACGCATCTGTGAATGTTTAGCATCATAATAATTTCACAAATATTCAAGACGCTCTTCTGTTGGTCCAAGTAAAAATGCTATCCTGCACCCCCTGTGAACTTAGGCAAAACCATGTGACCTGCACTAGCCAACGAAATGAATAAAACACACTGTGCAGTTTATGATTATGATGAGCAGATCCTCACCCCACCCCCGACAACTCGCACTGACTTATAGCACAAGTAAATCTTTGGGGTTGTTTGTTGTCACAGCATAACCTCTATTATACTGACTAATTAACTTACAGATGGTAATCCATCCTTTCATTTAGCATCATTTCAGGGCTCATTTTTATAATAACATTGTTGCTATATTCCAAAGCTTTCAAGTTTTGTATCACTTATTTTCAAGTTTTTCTTTTTTTTCAGGTTACCACTTTCAAGTCTCAAATGGAGAACCTAAAACATGAAGCAGAAAAGTGATTCCATCAGCATTTTCCTAACGATCATTATCAAAGGCAGAATTAGAACAGATCTGATGTCTGGCTAGTGCCCTCTCCTCTGAACCAGAAATTACAAAGAAATTCAGGTTACAACCCAGTTAGAGGGATAGTCATAGAGGCATAGACTATTAAAGCTGGAAGAGCTTCAGAGTTCACCTGATCCAGGAACCTTATTTTAAGAGAAAGATTCTAAAGTCAATGTGTTTAAATGAGGGTCTCAACTAAGACCACACACCACCTAGTTAGAGACTGGAGAGTACAAAATCTCAGGTCCCTTATGTCAGTGTTTCTCTTTGATAAAATATATACTCCTAACAAAAGGAAACTTCTTGAGGATTCTGAGAACATGCAGACATATTTTTATATCTATTCCTAGATATCAGATTAAGAAACTTAATCCATAATCTTTGGATACATCATCTTTCAGATCTGTGTTATTGTTATAAAAATGTTTTGCCTGGAAAAGTGGATAACCACATGCAGAAAAATGAAATTGTACTGCTATCTTACACCACTCACAAAAATTAACTCAAAATGGATTAAAGACTTAAATGTAAGTCTTTAAAATTCCCAGAAGAAAACATAGGGGGAAATCTCTTTGACATAGGTCTTGGCAATTTTTTTTTGGATATAACACGAAAAGCACAAGCAACAAAGGCAAAAATAAATAAGTGAGACTCCATAAAACCAAGAAGCTTCTGCACAGCTAAAGAAACACCCAACAAAATGAAAACACAGCCTATTGAATGGGAGAAAATATTTGCAAGCCATATATCTGATAAGGGGTTAACATCCAAAATATATAAAGAACTCATACAACTCAAAAGCAAAAATGCACAAACAATCTGATTTTAAAATGGGCAGAGGACCTGAATAACCGTTTTTCAAAAGAAGACATACAGATGGCCAACCGATACACGAAAAGATGCTCAAGGTCACTAATCATCAGGGAAATGCAAATCAAAACCACAATGAATTATCACCTCACACCTGTTAGAATGGCTATTATCAAAATGACCATAGTTAACAAGTGTTGGCAAGATGGGGATAAAAGGGAACCCTTGTGCACTGTTGGTGGGAATGTAAACTGGTGCAGCCACTATGGAAAACAGTATGGAGGTTCTTCAAAAAATTGCAAACAGAACTATCATATGATCCAGCAATTCCACTTCTGGGTATTTATGCAAAGAAAACAAAAACACAAATTCAGAAAGATATATGCATCTCCATGTTCATTGCAGTATAATTTACAATAATCAAGATATGGAAAAAACCTAAGTGTCCATCAATGGATGAATGGATAAAGAAGATATGCTGAATATGTAAAATGGAATATTTTCACCCATGAGGAAAATAAAGAAATCTTGCCATTTGCAACAACATGGATGGACCCTGAACATGTTATGCTAAGTGGAATAAGCCAGACAGAGAAAGACAAATAGTGTATAACACTGATATGTGGAATCTAAGAATATCCAAACTTGAATAAACAGAGAGTAGAATGGTGGTTACCAGGGCCTGGGAGGTAGAGAAAATGAGGAGATGGTCAAGGAATATAAATTTCCAGTTAGAAGATAAATAAGTTCTAGGGATCTAATGCCCCACCTTGTGATTATAGATAACAGTACTGTGCTATATACTCAAAAGTTGCTAAAAAAGTAGATCTTAAATGTTCTCACCACAAGAAGAAATGGTAATTATGTGACATGATGAAGGTGTTAGCTAATATTACAGTGATAATCATATTGCAACACATCAGTGTATTAAATCAACATGGGATACACATTAAAGTTACACAATGTTATATGGCAATTATATCTCAATAAAGTTTAAAAGTTTTGCCTTTATAACAAGTAAAATGACTATTAAAATTAATTATGGAAACAAAAGCCAAAAAAAAAAAAAAAGAGTTCTTCTGGAACTTCCAATCCCTGAAAATCCTTGGATTCCAGTTGAGAAATACTACATAAGAATCTCTCAGCAATGTGATGTTGGATTCCCTCATCTTTGTATCTTTAGCACCCAGCCCAGCACCTGGGACAGAGTAGGTGTTAATATGTATAAGTGGAATAAATGTTTCTCCTTGTACTGCCCAGTTCAATTCTCTTTTCAGCATATCATGCCAAAGTTAATAACAAATGGATGCGGTCCCTGTTAACAAATCACCTGATGAGCTGGCCCTGTACCAATCTAACTGATTTCTTTGTTGACACTCTTACGAGACACTGAGCAAAATCAGTGAAGAAAGGTTCTAGTGTATGTTTATAACAAGTTAGAGGAAAAGCTCATTATCTTCAGTGAGCAGAAACACCCCTTTCCAATATACACACACTCCAATTCCGAACCTGCCATCTCCGCTAACTCTGGAGATTAAGTCACTCTCCAAAAGGCATGTTCCCATCCTCCAGGACAGTTAGTCACTGTCCAAGATGAAACTCCCTGTCCCAAGGTGAGGACATATATGCTATGTGCCAGACACTGTACATGGACTGGTTCCACCAATGGCTCCATGTCTCCAGAGAAAGAAACAAAAGCTTACAAATCAAGAAGTAAGTAAGTTGTCCAGACTTTTTAGCTAGAAGATAGTAAAGGAGGGCTTTGAACCCAAATCTAAGAGCAAAGAGAGTGACAGCATTACCCCTAAGACACTTTATGCAAAGCTGCTTCATTTTATGCCCCCTCAGATGCAGCTCTTGGGGGAACTGTGACATGACCACCATCCCTACAAGGAGGAAGACTTTGTTCCTAAGATCATCACTGGCACTTCACTCTCATTCCTACCAGGTCAATAGGGAAAGGACAACAGAGAAGAGCATGACTATCTCTAATCATAAAGCATAAGAAATTCAGAAACTTGCTCTTCTGGCTCTTATAATTGTTGTGTGGGGGAAGGTAAACTCAGCTGTTAGCCTAATGAGAATGTAGACTTTTGCTGTTCTGGAACTATTTAAAGACTGCTTTCTGATTTCAGTGGTAAAGTACCTTGAAGTCCTACTTTCAAGTATAAGTGGGAGGGAGTTGAATTGGCACCAAAAAACCCAAACAAACAAACAAAAAACCGAGAAGTTATCAGCCTTCTGGTCAACCTTTATCAGGTAGAAGGAGAGCTTTGAGGCTTACCCCAAACTATCTTTGGAGACTCAGTTTCCAAAATTTCATATAATTCACCCTACGCCAGTCCCCAGGAGAACTTCCGATACTGAAAAACAGACAACCTAAATTAGAAGGAGGATGATGTAAGCAGGTTCCTCTCTGCTCAGTATTTTTAACATTCCTCTTCCTCTTGAGGCTACCTTTCTGTCTCTCAGCACGGATTTGAAGAAATTGGGGTGGAGTCAGGTGGTGGAACTCATTAGAAGTTGCAAGTAATTTAAGTACATCAGCATGAGAAATTGATATTAAAAATAGAAGTTTTCCACACTGAAAATTGAGATTAAAAAAAATGAACTGTATTTAAAAAAAACATTTTTTCCCTGCAGTTATTAAAGGGAAGTTGAAATAATAACATGACTTCAAACCATTCTTGCAGACCTGGTATTTCCACTTGTTCTACTGTTTGATCTCCACTGCAGTAAGGAAGCACTTCACAGATGTACTCTTTTCTCCAACAATCTTATTTCCTAGCACTTCCTTCTAATGGATTTCCGCACAACAAATTTATCAAGACATTCTAACACAGGCTGCCTTTCATGTGGTGAGAAGGAGAGACCCTTAAGGAAAGGAGAACAATCAGGAAGCAAATAGATTTATGCTGGAAGCAAGCAAAAGGCAAAGGACAGGAAGAAATTCAGGAGACCTGGATCTCGAGGAGCCCATCAACAGCCAACCACAGAGGACATAGCTCAATGAGCATGGAGGTCGATAACAACCACAACCATAGCAACACGGCTTGTCCTTCCCACTGCCAGGCTTCCTTAAACTCATTATGGCATTTCATCTTCACGATAACCTAGGAATAGATACTATTATTATATCTATTCCGTACGTCAGGAAACTGAGGCCTAGATATATTGCCTGCTTGCTTGTGCTCAAACAGCCAATAAGTAGAAAGGAGAGACTTAAAACCTAGTCCGAACATTATTTGTATGCTCGGTTGATAACCTTAATACAACAGAAAATTCATCAGTCCCTCAGGTTCATTGATGAACTTAAGGAGTCCATAATTCCTTTGAAACGTACAGGAAATATTATGTGTAGTTTTGTTTTTCAGAAGAAAGTGTCTGCAGGCTTTATCAGATTCTCAAACAGGTTCTGTGGTGCAAAATGGGGTCTGTGCTATACAGAGAGTGTTTGGAGGCTAGCTCCTCTCTAGCTGTAGGATTTTGCACTGGAAGTGCATAACCTCTGAATCTTCATTTCAGATTTCTAAGGTCTCTTCCGTCTTTAAAATGGTCTGTTATCTTAAATGTCCTAAGGAATAGTCAAGAAGTACGACAAACTTTCCTTCCATCTTTCACGACTCCCGCCCCACCCTACATGCACCCCCCAGCTTTACACTCCTACCCGCTTCTAGATCACCTGTTTTTGTCACTCCCACTATTGGACAAAATATATCCAACTGCCCCAAGCGTTCTTAATAGCCTTTCCAAATACTGGTTATGTGATGCATGGAGTATGAGTCAGGCTAGGGGGAAAGGGGGGCCTCTTTTTAAGTTTATATGTAACTATGAGAACATTCAAGCATGTGCTGGCATGCCAGCCCTGTGTTTAAAAAAAAACACAAAAACTGTTAGCAATAATGTTTTTCTGTTCAAAAGGGGTTTAGGGCCATCAGAACCCTTGAGAGTGGCTTGTGTAATGGGGAAGGGCGCACATGCTGGGGGAGATGGGGGGCCCTGTAACCCACAACCATTTCTCCACCTTAAATTTCTGCTACAAAAATGTTCTCCAGCCCCATCCCCTCCGAAGTCGAAAGCTCTGGTTTAAATTCCTTACTTGGAAGGTCATTTATTCCCTCATAGCCAAAAAGCCTGTTTGCTTTTGTCTTCCCACTTGCTTTCAAATGAAAATATCAGACCACAGACCATCTTGCTTCCCCAATTCAAAAATTAATTACATCATGTCCAGGAGTGAAGGTTGTTGAACGTTATTAATGTAGTAGCTGGGAACACTCTGCATTCCAATAGCTTTTACATTCACGCACAGATGCTTGTTCTCAGCCTGACCTTATCAGTAGTTCTGGATGGTGGGGGGCAAATACCACGGTCACATATCATCCACTTTAGTCCCTCACTGTGCTCATTCAAAAGGCCCTTGTCAGGTACATTTTTATGATCGTAAAGCGTATTTATTTCCCAGTGTTTGTCGACATCCCCTAGAAGTTTTTAGAAGAAGATTTCTTAACCTGCCAATTCCTACCATTTTTGTCCATCAACCGTTATTTCTACTGCCTTGTGTTTCTAATAGACCTTGAAATTAGCACTGTGTTTCTGTTTGTCATGTGCAGCATGTTCGCCGGCAATAGCACTCCAAGTACATCAGCTGGACGACAGACTGCAAGTCATACGTGGCCCAGGTACCTACCCCTGTCACTCTGGGCAGGGCTCCAGCCCCGGGCCTGGGAATCACGTGTGTCAGCAAGCTGTTGCTCTGGAAAGAAGAAAGAAAGGCCCAATTGTTTGGGGCAAGGCTTTGCAGATATGGGGGCAACAGCGAGAGCCTGAAGCACTTTTAGGTAATTTTTTAGAAATAGAGATTTTTTTTTTTACCAAATTAAGTTACCAGTCTAGATGCATAATCCCTCCATATCTAGGGTGAGGCAGGAAATGACCAAACATGAACCCATAATTACCCAAGATTCTCTGTGTTCCTACTTAGAGCCCATCCAGACATGGGGACAAGCTTGCGGGCTAAGGCAGAAAATAAGGACAAAAGTATCAGAGCACAGTGTAACAAACTGAAAATTTTAACACTTGGTCTTTCACCATAGATGGTCCAAGAAGCACTGCTTTGGGCGCTTCAGGAAAGTGTATCTCACAGTCATGGAGGAGACCAGGACAGGATATTATAAAGTATCACCAAAAGTCATCATAGTTAGAAGAACTCAACTGTTGCAACGATGGGGCAGGGGCTGACTTTGGGGGCAGATGGACCTGGTTTGAGTTTGGGGTCTGTCCTTTGGTGTTGACCTCTAGCAAAGGATTTTACAGTCCACCTGTAAGTGTTATTATCACTGCCTGACACACTCGCCCATGTCTGTTTGCTTCACGGCACATTTCTCTGTAAACATGTAATCAGCCTGTTTCACTGGATTCCAAGCTTGATGGGGGCAGGCACTGTGCCTTTTTTTTTTTTGCACCATTTTATCCTTAGCACCTGGCATCGTCAGTATTTTTAAAATAGTGTTAAATAATCAGATGTTCTCTAAATGTCTCTTTTTTCTGTAAAATGGAAACTGCTTTTAAGTGTTGCAGGAATTAAATGATATAGCACATGTAAAGTCCTCAGAATAATGCCCAGAACATCGAAAACATTCAATAACCATTAGTTGACATTAATACATAGACCACTAGTTCACAGTCTAGGGGTCTGTCCTCAATTATGTGAATCAACTGAATTTCTGTGCAAATTGTGTATGTACATATTTCTGAGGAGAGCATCCTTGATATTCAGACTCTCACATGGGGACTGTTACTCCATCCTCCAGAAGAAACTTAGAACAGTTGCCATAGAGACTGATAGCAAATATTAGACTGTACAGAATAACCCAGCAGCCTGTTTTACCCAAGGGTCTAGGGACTACAGATTCTAATCTTCACCCAGTCTTGATTTGCTTTAATGCTCAAATCACAGAGCAAGGAACTAAGAACCAGGATACATGGGGTCCCATCCAAGTTCTTTCACTTTGCTAGCGATATGATCTTGGTTGATTCACCCACCCTCTTATTTTATACACATTTTTTGCCCTAGATCAGGTAGAGATAATGCAAGGAAGAAAAACGAACACACAAACAAAAATCCAAAAGACATAAAAATATAGAAGTACATGAAGAATACAGGGTCTGCTAGTCAGAAGATCTCTCGCTCAGAGCGTTCTGTTTCCTCATCTGTAAAATAAGTGAGTTAAATTAGATGACATTTAAGATTTCTTCTCTAACTGCTCTCCATAATCCAAAGATTTGAAATATAGCCTCTGTTCTTGGGATTTGTTTTCCATTTGAGTTTTCACTGTATGAATTTACACCCTTGCCCACATCAAGGACACTATTTTTGCTGACCCATTTGCAAAACTGGGGTAGGGGGTGGGAAAGTAAAAGGCATGTTCTGCTCTTTGCTGATTTTAATTTCGTATATTTAACACCGTGGTGGGTACCTAAAAGAACCCAAGAGTTAGTGAAGCCAAAAGTACCAAAATTCTAGCTTAAAATATTTTCCCCATAGGGCGTAGCAGACTACTAGTGAGAGAAGATGCATCTAACTCCTATTGGAGCTGTAAATGTTTTGCCCTTCTCACTCATCCCCTATGAATCTAAGAGCTTTGCACACCGAGGTGCCAATGTCTTTTATTGGAGTGAAGATCCATCTCAGGAAATATGAGTTTCTGAGGAGTAGAAGGAAAAAGAACCAAGTGGAGGATGTTAACTTTCAATGATAGGACACTTGGAAAAGTTCCACACAGGAGGGGTCAAAAGTTCTGAACACCGAGAGAGAGACAGAGACAGAGACAGAGACCAAGAGAAAGAGAGAGAATAGGGCCCTGCAAGACCATTGGAAGGTAAAGGATCTAAAAAGGGAAATAGAACCATGGCTCTGTCCAGTGGACTGGGTTTCTGGAAAATCACCTCTGCAGATCAGCACTGGAGAGCCCACCTAGGCCAGTCTTGAAGAACTGAAAACATAAGCTCATTCTGGCCAGCTGCGGCTTTCCAGAAAGCATCCAGACTAGTAAATCTCATCACATCCAGACCACTCTCTGGAGTTCTGTTGATTTTCTGTTCCTCTAGCTCCTTCGCCAAAGCTTATTATTTGAAGGCACATGGATAAATTTAATATCATCTCAGGTAATGGCACACCCAAGCTTCTCAAACATGAAGGCAATTTTCTGCATTCGGCTCTAATTCAATTCCTGTACCATTTCTTTGCTGATGGCTCAACTCCACAGTAAGGAAGATTCTATTCTGAAACATAGTTGAGCCTGGAGTGCAATGAAATCGCTTTGCCTATAACTCACACAGTCTCACTGACCTAATTTCTATAAATAGATGATACATTCGTCAAGGAAAAACACAGGATCACAATCTAAAAGCAAACTCAGGAAATTATTCATTTCAGACTTTTGCCTCAGGTCAAATTAAAATTTCAATCATCCTTAAAACCCATGTCTGCCTGTATTTTTCAATAGAGATTCTGATTAAATAAGCTTTCTTGATAACTTCTAATATGTGATCAATTTTTCTGTCATAAGAGTTCTTTTCTATGAATGTAGTAGAAGAGACGAGAACTGTATAAATCTTCTACACTGTGGCGAATGTCATTTTACAAATGACAACACTGAGGACTAGAAAAAATAAATGACTTTCCTGGGATGATGTATATTCATTCATTCAGCCATTTACTTATTCATTCAACATTCACTCAAAAAATATTTATAAAATGCCTACTCTATCTAGTCACAGTTCTAGATACAGGAATACAGCACGTTATTAGCTTACTGGGGCTGCCATAACAGAATACCGTGAACCACGTGGCTTAAATGGCAGAAATGTATTATCTCACAGTTTTGGAGGCCAGTAGTCCAAGATCAATATGTCAGCAGTGTTGTCTCCTTCTCAGAGCTTTGAGGGAGGAATTGTTTATGCCTCTCTCCTAACTTCTTGTGGTTTAAATGTCTTGACATCCCTTGTTTTGTAGACGCATCACCCAGATCCTCTACCTTCATCTTCACATGGCATTCTCCCTGTGTGCATGTCCCTGTCCAAATTTCCCCTTTTATAAGGATATCAATCATATTGAATTAGGGCCCACACTACTTCAGTATGACCTCACATTAATTAATTACATCTGCAACAACCCTATTTTCAAATAAGATCACATTCTGAGGTACTGGGGTTTAGATCTCAACACATAAGTTTTGAAGAACAAAATTCAATTCATAAAAAACAAGACAAAATCCCTGCTACCAAGGAACTAACAGTCAAATGACAGGAGATATTGTGTGTGTGTGTGTGTGTGTGTGTGTGTGTGTGTGACAGAGAGAGAAAGAGAGAGATATTTGGGGGAAG
>NW_020172637.1:2735468-2961981 GCF_003031525.2 Neophocaena asiaeorientalis asiaeorientalis
AGAGATAGTTGGGGGAAGGGAAAGAGAATATCGTTTATCACTGAGGTATTTTTATACTTTATAACAAAAGTCTCTACATAAAATAACATGGTATTGGCATAAAAACAGACACATAGGGCTTCCCTGGTGGTGCAGTGGTTGAGAGTCTGCCTGCCGATGCAGGGGACACGGGTTCGTGCCCCGGTCCGGGAGGATCCCACATGCCGCGGAGTGGCTGGGCCTGTAAGCCATGGCCGCTGAGCCTGCGCGTCCGGAGCCTGTGCTCTGCAACGGGAGAGGCCACAGCAGTGAGAGGCCCGTGTACCGCAAAAAAAAAAAAACAGACACACAGATCAATGGAAAAGAATAAAGAGCCCAGAAATAAACCCACACATATACGGTCAATTAGTTTATGACAAAAGAGCCAAGGATATACAATGGGGAAAGGACAGTCTCTTCAATAAATGGTGCTGGAAAAATTGGACAGCCACATGCAAAAGAATGAAATTTTACCACTGTCTTACACCAATCACAAAAGTTAACTTGAAATGGTTTAAAGGCTTAAATGCAAGACCTGAAACCGTAAAATTCTTAGATGAAAACATAGGCAAAAAGCTCCTTGACATAGGTCACAGCAATGATTTTTGAATTTGACACTAAAAGCAAAAGCAATGAAAGCAAAAATTAAAAAGTGTGACTATGTCAAACTAAAAGCTTCTGCACAGCTAAGGAAAACCATCAACAGAATGAAAAAGCAACCTAAGGAAAGGAAGAAAATATTTACAAATCATATACCTGATAAGGGGCTAATATCCAAAAGATGTAAAGAACACTCAATAGCAAAAATAACGAAACAATCCAAGTGAAAAATGTGCAGAAGATCTGAATAGACATTTTTCCAAGGAAGTCACACAGATGGCCAACAGGTACATGAAAAGATGCTCTACGTCTTTAATCACCAGGGAAATGCAAATCAAAACCACAACGAGAGCAGGACTTTCCTGGTGGCACAGTGGTTAAGAATCCGCCTGCCAATGCAGGGGACATGGGTTCAATCCCTGGTCCGGGAAGATCCCACATGCCTCAGAGCAGCTAAGCTCCAAGCACCACAACTGCTGAGCCTGCGCTCTGGAGCCCATGAGCCACAACTACTGAAGCCCGCGCACCCTAGAGCCCGCGCTCTGCAGCAAGAGAAGCCACTGCAATGAGAAGACTGCACACCACAATGAAGAGTAGCTCCAGCTCGCCACAACTAGAGAAAGCCCGCGCGCAGCAACGAAGACCCAACGCAGCCAAAAATAAATAAATAAAATAAAATAAATAAATTTATATTAAAAAACCCCACAATGAGTTATCACCTCATACCCGTTAAAATGGCTACTATCAAAAATACTAGAAATAAAAAGTGTTGATGGGGATGTAGAGAAAAGGGGACATTTGTACACTGCTGGTGGTAATGTAAATTGGTGCAGCCACTATGGAAAACATGATGGACAGTCCTCAAAAAATTAAAAATAGAACTACCATATGATCCAGCAATTCTACTTCTGGGTATTTATTTTAAGAAAATAAAAACACTAATTTGAAAAGATATGTACACCCCCGTGTTCACTGCAGTATTATTTACAATAGCCAAGATATGGAAACAACCTAACTGTCCGTCAGTGGATGAATGAATAAAGAAATTGTGGTATATTTAGCCAATGGAATATTATTCAGTCATAAAAAAGAATGACCTCTTGCCATTTGTGATAGCATGGATGGACTTCAAGAGCATTATGCTCAGTGAAATAAGCCATACAGAGAAAGACAGACACTATATGATCTCTCTTATACCTGAAATCTAAAAACACAAACAAACAACAAAATACAAGCTCATAGACAGAGAGAACAGGCAGATTGGTAGCTGCCACGGTAAAGAGTGGGGAATGGGAGAAATGAATGAATTGTTTTCGGCTCTCTTTTTCGTTTAAATAAGTTAAATTTAAAAAACTCACAACGCTCATTTCCTCAGGAACTGCTCCATTGTTAGAATTATTTTTTATGTTGAGCCAAAATCTGACTGTCTGATACTTAAACCTTTGTGCTTTTTGTCTTGTTATACACCAACACCTGTTGGACCTAGACCAACCAACATAGAACAAATCTTAATTTTTCCTCTTCCACGTGATAATTTTAAAAATTTGAAACCAATTAGAGTTTTTATGCATTTCCTCATTCCCTTCCACAATCAAATGTAGCCCATGGTCTCTTCAGTATTTACCTGCCTTCAGGTGCACTCTACTTAGTCTGAGATTTTAATAAATACTAGGCCCAGCAAATATGGGTCCATGTATGTTTTGAAAAGTTACATGTTCAGTGGAAATATTGCTTATTGTGATGTAGACATTATGTTTCCATTAATCCAGGCTAAAATTAAATTAGTATTATTAGTAATCAGAGTGAAATGTTGGCTTACATTACGCATTCGACAAAAATACTTTTTCCTTCAGTGTTAGACTTCACGTTCATCACCTTCATATTTTATCTTAATAATTTTGATCTGGCATTTGCATGTCTTGATATTATTTCTAATCATGACTCCATATCTGCTGCAGTGTGACAGAAAACAGAAGTCCCCAGATTATTCACCATGACTCTGATTGAGTCATTTGATTTCCCTGAACCTCATTTCTGCTCACTGTAAAAAAAAAAAAAAAGCTGGGGGGGGGGGGGCAAGAGGGAGAGTTTGGGAGCTAGTGATAAGTCTTCTTTATAGAGTTGTGAGAGAGAATCAAATGTGACAAGCTAAGTGAAAGTATTTTGTAAAATGAGACACACCATGCAAATGTTAGCTTATAGCAGTGATAAGATTGGCTTCTCTTCTTGA
Source organism: Neophocaena asiaeorientalis asiaeorientalis (assembly GCF_003031525.2). Taxonomy (NCBI): domain Eukaryota; kingdom Metazoa; phylum Chordata; class Mammalia; order Artiodactyla; family Phocoenidae; genus Neophocaena; species Neophocaena asiaeorientalis. The sequence continues at coordinate 2,738,317 of NW_020172637.1, forward strand.
TTTTGTCCTCTGCAGAAGGGATAAGTATGTTTTCTATGTCTTTATAGATTCAAATGTTGAGCAGACTAAGACCAAAATACTAATCAACCTGCCTTAGATTTTGTTTTCAACCTGTTGTGAATTTATGTAAAGATAGTGTGACCCAACCTGTAGATCTTTCGTTCACCTTCACCTCAAAGATCTTATGAGCCCTGCTGTGTGTCAACACGAAATGGTGCTGTAGTGACTTACCACCAATGGCTTTGAGTCAGACAAATCTGGATTTGACTCCAGCTCAGTCACTCGCTAGCAATGTGACTTTAATTACTTGCTCTCACTGAACCTCTGTCTTATCTGAAACAAGGGAGATAGAAACATACCTATGCACTGGGACCATTGTGGGACTAAATGAAATAAGGCAACCAGGGTCTGCCATATAGTTAGTGTTCAAGAAGTGGTTGCTATTTTTATGATATTATTGTGAAAATTAAATTTTCCTAGTCAATCCTCTGATCTTACAGTAGCTCTGTTTCAAAAGCAAGAAAATAAATTAAGCAAGCATAACATGGCATTCCTTACAAACCTATATGTTCACTCCTAGTAACCACTACATTCCTTCATTAATACTCAAAGCCACTAGCTTGAAAGTCCATTCTTGATTTTTTCTGGGATCGCCTCTGAGAATAGTTGACCTATTTATGGATTGTGGAATCTCTCCCTCTTTTTGAAACATGGACTGAGATGTCCCTTATTTATTCATCTTTTGGTCTCTGCAATACCTCAGTAATTTACTAAGATTAATGCTCAGCTCAATTCACTCATTCAAAAACATATTTTGAGCATATCCTATTTGCGCCGCACCCCAGTTTTCTCAGTAGGCTGGCGTAACTCGCATCCAGTGCTGACAACCAAAATTTATTTAAAGCGACCAGGCTTTGCCTTACTGTCTACTTATTTACACAGAGTTGCAGTCAACTCCCTCTTTGCATTGTTTGAGTGTGCACAGGTCATTTAACACTGAGTCACACTTTCCTCCTTAGTAAAGCAGGACAATAATAACTACTGTGACTACCTCCCAGGGTGAAAATACAATGGGACAAGGTGTAAAAAAAAAAAAAATTAAATTAATTCCAAGAAAACAAGGAATTCAAAAAAATAATTCAAGGTATTATTTGTTCTTATTCTTCCAGCCTGGAGACCACTTTCCTTGCAGCAGAATTTGAAAGCAAAATATAGATTCAATAGTTTTGTTATCTGTTATCATTACACCATCTGCCCCAGGCAGCTTGATGATCACTTCCTTGTTTTTCTAGTTTCAAACACAGATGAAATTGTCCTTTTGTGGTCTCTAACATTTTCAACAAGCCCAAACTTTATTATTTACTTGTTATTTATACTTCTATGGTATTCTATATTAAGATACAAATACAATCAGATCCCCCCTCCCCCCTCAAAAAAAATAACAGAAAAAAAATGAAAAGACCAAGAATGGAAAGGAAGACATAGATGGGTAAGAAGACCTCGACTATTTATAATCTGTGCAACGGAACATGTACTTAGCTTTACGTTTTGGAAACACAGCTAAAAAGTAGGACGAACGGGTGGCATAGGAGAAGTTATACTGCCTTGTCTGGTTAATAACAGGAAGCGTAACAAGAGAAGCACTTCTGTCCTCCCTCTAAACTCTGAGAGGGATCACAAAGTTTTACACGAAGAACACAAAACAATCTAATGGAAAGTGTCTTCAACAGCAATTTTACAAAGGAGGAAATATACCCTCCAAAGGGTCACTTTTATATACAGTCCTTAATAAAAGATGGAGTAGTGTCCAACTGTTATTCTGTGAGGATCTTCTAAAAAAGAAAAGGTGACATTGTACATGTATGAATGTTCCTATAACTGGCTTGAGGCAAGCCTGAACTTTTTAAAATCAAGAGTCATGAATTATGATTGTGCCAACTAAGGTATCTCCCTCATGTGTGTCCCAGTCAGACCTGGACACATGGCTAGGCTCTGATATACTGAGGTAGAGGTTAGGCTGGAGGCCGAGAACATAGCTTTTCAGCTTTTCAGTCTTATCGGTGGAATGGAGCAGTCCATGATTTAGAAAACTGGTATGCAGGAGGCAGTGATCTGTTTCAAAAATCAAGGTCTTCTAACCTAAAGGGAGGGCGCTCCCATCACCTTCAGGGAGGTAGGCTGTCAGGCCAAAATTTCTCTCAGAAGCGTTGTTCAGAATACAGTGAAAACTTTGAACAAGGATTTAAAACCCCATGTTCTATGTCACAGAGCAGGATTCGGCAAACCATGGCTCACGGGCCAAGTCCCCTGCCACCTGCTTTCGTTAAAAAAAGCTTTAATGGAACACAGCTACACTCATTAACTTACGAGCTGTCTATGGCTGATTTGGCACTGCAATTGCAGAGTTGGACAGTCACAGCAGAAAACATAAGGCCCACAAAGCCTAAAATATTTACCATCTAGCCCTTTGCAGAAAAAATTTACCAATCCCTGCCAGAGAGCAGAGAGAGAGAATTCGGGATTAAAAGGGGCATGAGGGCCACAGCTACTTACCCATCATCAATTTTCACTATAAAATACCTTAATATAACCCTTACAAACTCTTTTATTTTAAGCATCGCAACACCATGAAGGGCTCCCCCCGCCCACCCTGTGAATTAGCTGCACAATTCACTCCCCAAAAGCTAGCTCAATTCATCTTTAATAGTGATTTCAGTGAAGTAAAAATAGAGACGTGCTCCAACTGCCCTTTTCCTTTCAATTTGAATCTTAATAATTTAATGACACTCTTCTATAAGCTGGATGCATTTCCCCCATTCTAGAGAAGAGAAAAATAGACATTCTCTTATAAGCAGACAGTAAGTTTATCACCATGAAGAGAGAGTGCTGCAGATCAAGCTTGCCCTGGTTAGTACCAAAAAGAAGGGTCACAGATGAACGGTTCTAAAACCAAAGTCATCCTTTTTGGTAGATGTCCCCCTTTGCTTGCCTGATTTATAGTTAATCACCCTGTACAGTTAGTGAGTCAACAGTTCTGTAAATATAAATTTTATAGCTAGTTTAGATTATGCAGGACATCAGGAAGTTATGTTCCTCAAAGACACAAATTTCATTGATGCTTTACTGATTTTTTTTTTTTTTTTTTTTTTTAAATCCAGGCTAAAATGATGACTGTTATGCTCAGTGACAAGATCTTTACGGCCTTGATCACCCATAGCCAGTGCCCTGGGCAGGCTGAAATCACACCCTAAAGAGAATGTTGCTGGGGACCTTGCTTTAGAGCCGTTTTTTATATTAACAGCAAGAAAGCTTAGAGACACACTCATGGCCACCCCTGGTGAGGGAAAATCCTCACTAAACACGGTGAGTCTAACTCATTCCTGGTTTCACTTATTTTTCTGAGTTTCACTTTCCTGTTGTCCTACTTTCCTCACCACTTATTTTTCACTTATCTTGTGCAGTATTAATAGGTAATCCACCTTAAATCCTTTCTGGAACAAGGCAGGGTGTAAATAAACAAGTAAAAGTGAGCTGGCCTGTTGAATAGAGTTATTTACTATTGTCCATCTGAATCCTGAAGAAAAGATCTGCCAAAAATAACTATTTTGTTTTGGCCTGGTAGCTGCTGAGGTTTTCTTTCAAGTAGAAATCGCTCAGCAGGCTCAGGGGCTTTCCGTTGCTCCTGTCGGCACGTGATATTAGGACTGTGCATCCTGAAACAGGAGGATGCTCGCCTTGCCATCTGCCGTGGCAGGAAGGTGGGCAATCCAGGGCCGCTGCAGCTGCAACAGAGAAAGAGTGAATGGAAAGGGTACTACCAACGTTGTCTCTTCAGTCTCTCTTGAGGAAAGAATTGGTCTTGCTAATTAGCATTGGACTAGTGTTGCCCAAGTTGCAAAGAAAATTACAGGTATGTTTTTGTGCTCAGTCCTCACAGTAATGTGGTTTATTACACTTTGTTTTCAGTTGAGGGCACTGAGACTTTGAGAAGACAAGTGGGTAGAGGAACCAAGATTCCCACCTAGTACATGACGCCACATCTTATACTCTTTATTTCTCTGTGCTCTCCCTATCCTTTCAATATATTCCTAATCATTTATCCAGCCATGATAAAGTCTGGAAGGCTGCTATGTGATACGTCAGAGTAAAAAAGCTTTAGAGTTAGCCCGAGGTTAAATATCATATATATTTTTTTCATTTTGTAGAAGTTACTTTAGGTCACTGTATTAGGTTTCTAAGGTTGTTATAACAAATTACCACAAATTGGGTGGCTTAGACCATCAGAGATTTGTTCCCTCACAGTTCCAGAGGCCAGATTCCAAAATCAAGTGTCTGCAGGCTCTGAAGGCTCTAGGAAGAATCCATTCTTTGCTTCTTCCAGCTCCTAATGGCTCTGGGCACCCCTTGGCTTGTGGACACATCACTCCTATCTCTCCTTCCACGAACTTGTCGCTTCCTCATCTTCTCTGTGCGTCCATCTTATAAAGATACGTGTGATTGAATTTAGGATATATTTAGGATAAGCTCCTCCTCTTGAGATCCTTAACTTAATCACATTTTACCAGATAAGGTAATATTCACATGTTCTTGGAATTAGGATGTGGGCGTGCATATCTTTTGGGCGGCCACCATGCAGCCTATTAAAGTCACTGAGCCTTATGCCCCCTTCCATAAAAATTAGAAAAATAGCACTTATCTGAAGGGAGAAGAGTAAATAAGATAATGTAAATAAAAGTGTCCAGTAGAAAACAAGTGCTCAATAAAAGGGTTTCACCCCCTTTTCTCATCAAGAGAGCTGTTAATACAATCACCTTACTTTTTAGATGATTTCCCTCATTTGTCCCATTGGAATAACCCCCAGCTGTACACTCCGATTCCCTCACTCTTTAGTTTTCTCTTTAGGTTCTTTTTCCTAATAAGCTGTATTCCTTTTCAGAACAAAGAGCAGTACACTTTTTGAATTCTATTTTATCATGAACTAGGACAGTGCTTGTCAGAGCATCTGTGAGGGATCAGTTGTGGGTTTTATAACTGTATAAATTATTTATTAACAGACTACTCCCACAAATTTATTTCTTCTTGGACACAGCCACGGTGCAGCCACGGCGGCCTCTGGTCTTGGTGTGCTGGCCTTGGACACGAAATCCCCAGTAGTGGTGCAGCCTCTGTGGGCCTTAATCTTCTTCAGTCGCTCCAGGTCTTCACGGAGCTTTTTGTCCAGACCGTTGGCCAGGACCTATTTTCTATCCTTCACGTCCTTCTGTCTGGGATCCTGCACTGGCGTGGATTCTACATCATGGTGATCACACGCTCTACCTCATCCTAAGTGGGCTCTCCTGCCCTCTTGCTGAGGTCCGTCTGCTTTCCTCAACACCACACAAGCCCATCTTTGCCCCACACCCTTAACTGCCGTGATGGCAAAGGCAATCTGCCGCCGCCCATCGATGTGGACGTTGAGTACTTGCATTACTAGGGGCATGGTGTTTGGGCCTCCAGTGGAAGAGAGCAAGGGATCAGTTTTAATTTTGAACAGTAAAAATGCTGTGGCGATGGAAATTACTGTAAAAGTTTCCAGAACTTACTTTAAGCTTGTTGCAGACCAACAACAATGTGTGGTACTACTGTGTCTAGGAACCTCATCTTGAGGAACACTGGGCAAGGGGACATATGTGACTTTTGCAGTAGTCTGAACTCCAAGATTCTGGTTACTCCCTCACTATTATTAACCCCCCTCAGAATTTCCATATTGACGTTTACCTCTCTTGTATTCTCCCTCTTTTTAAGAGATTAAAAATGGAACATTAGAAGTTAAACGCTCATCAAATACTTTAATTTTATCAAAGTTAATTTTCCAAAAGATAGTCTCCTGTTAACTGCAAAGGGCTACTTCATACCAAGATTTAACACCAAAAACATAATATCCATATTTTTCCTCTTCCTAAGTGGTCTGAGGTATGTTCTCACGGCAGTATAATTGGTTTATTTCTCTTGTGCCTTTTTGCTTCACCTTTGCTTCCACGTGGAAGTATCCTTAGTTATACATAGCACTATTCTATTTTTCTTCTGCTAGATAAGTTTTTTAATAAAGTATGTCTTTCTCTTGATATTTTTAGCCTGAGTTTTATCCCATCAAATCTTAATGCCCTCAATAACGTTATATTCATTTTGTGCTTTGAAACGTCGAGTTATTTTGTCACCTCCTATTCTGTGTTGACATAGATAGTTCTCTAAGGTCGTAAGTATTATTCTTAGTGAACTTCTCTGTTATTTGTTGAATGAATGAGAGAATGATAATTACTAAGAACCACCTCCACTATACACTCTGCCATGCCCACTGTCCTTACTACCTACATGGTAGTCGGTCCTGATTTTTCTCCCTCCCCTTCATCCATTTATCCTTGTTAAATACGTTCTCTACTTTGATCCAGTGCCCTTTTCCATTTTCAGTAGTACATCTTCCTGACATTCCTGTCATGATCCAGAAGACAAATTCTTTCCTTCGGATGCCTTCTATGTAACCAATTATTACCCTCCTTTCTCTTTCAGAGTCATGTCCACAAACTGGATGAAGAGAAAAAAAAAATCCCACTCAACCCCTAAATGGTTTCACTTCCTTACCTGGTCCTGGAGGTTCACTGAAGATTCCTTATGATTGTAATATTTTTTACTATAGGAACCATCGGAGCAGTGGGGATTGGTGGCTTTGGTGATCTTGGCAGGCTCTCTGTCATATCTCGCTCCAAGAAGTTACAGCACATGCACCCATGAATATGCCAGGTTTATGCACGGCAACTTCCTCCCAACTGGCAGAGAGTTCATTGTCAAATCGTTACGACATGTTACATTTTTCTTCAATTGAGATAACGTAGTTCCATCATTTCTTGAAGGCTTAGGAATCTCTTGGAATTTCTTAGAGGCTGGGATGAAGCATCTCTGCAGTCTAATTTCTTCTTGCTTATCCTCAGCTGTGTCACAGTCCTCCAAGCTACTCCCAGTGACAAACCTGGAGTCACTTTACAGTCCCAATGTGTTTCTCCAAGGTAGGCTCTCCCAGGGTAGAGGACAGAATACCATGTGATTCTCCCACATGCTCCCTTTCATGGTACATCCCAGAATAAGTACACAGGCAGGCCCTTCCACTTTAAGATAATGTCATTAATCGCTATGGGAAACTAGATGGAGATAATGACAACAAATGTGAAAAAGTTACCCAAAATATCAAGATATCTAAGAGTTGTCCTAATAATTTTCCTTGGCATATAATTACTGACTTGCTTTTTATCTAGTATACTCAGAAACCAGGGTGAGGTCTTGTGAATTTTTAGTATCTTCTATTATTTAGTGTCTTACTTTCTAATATTTGTCCCTGGTGTGAGGCTTCCCAGGTTGACCAATCTGGCATTCGTACAGGGGGCCTATTTTGGAACAAAGATCAGGAGTACCTAAAGATTCCTTCTCTGCACCTCAGCATATTTTACTCTGAATTTGCAGAGTAAATTTTCACTCTTCCTGAGAGTCTCCCAGTCTTCCAATCCTGTAAGGCCTTCTTTTCATCTCTCCTATCACCCCAGCAGGAAACAGACCTTTCTTATTTGCTCCCTGAAGACTCTTTCCCCAGGAAGATGCCTGTCCTCCCCTGACTAGTAGTCCTGTCATTCACTATTCTGGGAAGTCTATCTTGTACAGTGCCTGCAGCACATTCACTAGCCAGGTAACATGAGTTTTACTTATGTTCAATGCCTGCATCTTCGCCTGCTTTTCTCAGATACTATCTGGGTGCAGCTTCTCTGATCTTGGTCTTTGTGGCTCCCATCATCCTAGTCTTCAATCTTGTGTGATCTTCCTTGCCCCAGGGTATCCTCTTTGGCTAACTTCACCGTATTCATGTTTCAGATTCAGTCAATTACAGTAAGAAAGATTGACATCTCTTTACTAGTCAATATCTAGTCCTACTCAGGTCAGGTTGTTGGTTCCACTCATCCCCTAAATTCTCTGAGATGACTCACAGGGGTGTCTCATTCCCGGGGAAGCAATTATTTTAGAATCAAAATTCTATTATATGAAAATAATTTCCGTCATTTAAAAATCACTTATTGAGGAACTGTTCTGTGTCCAGCAGCATGCCTGATGCCAGGGATACAAAAATAAAGAAGATGCGTGCCCTCACGTAGTTCATAACCTAGTGGGGCTCGGCAGACTTAGAGGAATAATTAGAAAACAACTAGAGCCATGCTCTAATAGAAGGATATAAATTAAAAAACAAAAAGTATGAACATGCCTAATTTCTACATAGATTTGTTGATATAGATATTTCTTCTTCTCTCTCTTCTTGTTTTCCCATCTGGCTTATTTTCTGTGTTATTTCTCCAACACATCATCTCACAGTGTGGAATATACAGAGGTGTTCCCTGAGCCCTTTCACCTCCTCCTTTTTGGGAGAAGTAAGTTACAAGTACCTCAAATATTGTTGGCCAACCCCTCAAGCACAAAAGAAACGTATCATCTACCTACCCTGTCACAGATTGCCACGGTCCCTTTGCCTCCAGTATTTCTTGGCTCTCTAGATAAAAGAGTGGTGCTTCTGAATTGGCAGTGGAAGAAACCTCGTTCTTAGTTTTTTTACACCATGGATCACCTTATAGACTGGCAATGTCCTTCTGCCCTAGGTGAGTATCTACAGTAAGTAAGGAGACAGGTAAATTGCTGACACTCCAGGAAACTTCCTCAACTCCAAAACCAAAAGCTTAGGTCTTCCAAAAAGCTTCTAATAAACAATAGACATGGAAACAGCTGTAAGAAAACTTCATCGAATTCTATTGGCACTACAGCCAATCAACGGACCAGTTTTTAAGAATGCGCTACATTTTTATGCTGCATTGCCTAGGCTATCAGTCTTCGTAATCACTCTTCTATAGAGAATATTTTGACCAAGTTCCAGTGGTTGAAAGAACCATCTTGGCCTTCTTCTAAAGAGGCTGAGAGCCCAGACGCAGGACAGAAAATGCTCCCCCACTCCCCACCCCACCCCAACCTCAATCTAAATGCCACAGTTCATAGTGGAGTGACTTGGAAGATGGCAGAGAGACAACAGACCAGCAGGAGAACTCTTGGTTTTTTTCCGGATGCGTACTCTGGTCAAGCGCCCTTCAGCCATCTACATTAGTCTTCTGTCTCCCTCCAGGATCAGCCTTACCCATGAACATTCTATGAACAGGTGGTCACCTACATCCCATTCATTGAAGGCTGTTAAGAAACCTCTGCTGCTCTGAACTGCATCTTCCCTTGCCTGCCTCGATTCCCGAAATCCCACCCCTACAGTCACACCTGCAAGTGATGATTAATTCATTAGATTCTTTCCAAGCGATAGCTCTCCAGAGCAGATTGTGTTGAGGGGAAAGTGGAAAGAGTATGAAGGTCCAGGGTGCCTGACAGAAGAGGAATTCTCATCATAGAGGCAACAGCTCTGAAGGGGAAGCAAGTACCCCCCAAAATAAGTCTGCCCATTTTACAGTTGCACTTAGGGCCAGAACCACTGCCATCCCACCAAGAACTTGTTATGATCTTGTCATTTAAGATTGTTTTATTCAGTGGCCTATGAAAGAATCCCAAACTGAAGATCATAGGAGAACTCACGCTGATTCACGCTTGTTTTACTATACCTGATACAACAGTGCTTGTGTGACTTGATTTTCTCCTCACCCTGAACACTTTGACATCAGCTGAAAGTATGGACAGGCTCCTCTGAGCTGTCCATTTGGGGAGGTGGCAGTGGAGGGCAATACAGTGAGAAGGAAAAGACATCCTGCTCATCCTCAAGATTCCTGAAGAGACCAGTTGGCCAAAGGCAATGGCCTCCCCTTCCTCTGGCTGGCAAACCATTGGAAGAATTAGTATCCTCTGTGAAATGTACCTGTCTAGGTAGGCAGTAATGGCAAATATCAAATTAGCATCCTTACCTACTAGAGGCGATAGGTTAAAATGAAAAAGAGTCACGTGAATCTTCCTAGCATTACTACTTATTATGTTTTTGACCCTTGTTTGATCCCCTAACCCCTCTGAGCCTCTTTTTTTTCATCTGGGAAAACGATGCTCACCCTTGCAGGGCTGTGGGGAGAATATAGAGAGAGCCTGGTACACTGCAGGCTTTCAACAAATGCAATTGTTCCCCCATTAGTTTTCTGTTAGAATGGAGCATATAAAATGACACACTATTAAACTCCTTAATCCCAACTCAGAAAAAGAAGAATCGTTTTTGAAAAATTCTTGCTTGCATTCTGAATATTGTAGTTACACTGTAGTCTACCTCTCCCAAGAAGTTATGTCCCACAAGACCAGAGAATAGATTTGGAGCCCCTATTGCTCAACACAAGCTTTTGATCTGATCTCTGTGCATGAAGGAAAATGCAGCTTTCTTCCACGTGAAATTTAAAAATGGGTTTGTTATGACAAATATTTACTTAGGTTTCCCAAATCAATTATTCTAATTTATTCCAAGAATCACCAACAAATTAATTTATAACATTTTTCAACCACTTAGTTATTGCTCTAGAAATATCAGAAGAAAAAAAAAAAGAGAAGAAAGAAAGCATCCCATCAACTTACTGTGTGAACCTCCAAATAATACTAATGCTTCAGTGATACACTAGAAAAGTATTCCAGAAGACAGTATGCCTGCAAAGTGCCTCCTAAAAGATGGTCTAATTTATACATGCAGCTCAAAGAATGAAAATGTGTGGCTATAATACAATCCTCTAAGACTTTTTCAAAACAAAAATCTGTAGCCTGGACTCAACAAAATAAAAAGACTTAACAGAAGGCTTCAAATTCCTGAGGTGGGAGTTTTCCATAGATCACAGAAAACCGATCGTGCATAGAAGGGCTGACACAGCAAAAGAGCCTAAGGAAAGGAAGAGACACACAAGGGAGGGATGAAAAAGAAAAGAAAGGGAGAAAAAAGTGTTCCTTTCTCCTTTTTGGCATGTATCATTTCTATGAAAGAATTTCCAAAATGCTCAACCCTAGATGAATATTCAATCAGATAATTTTCAAATCCCAGATAGTAATGGAGTTGGACAAAACAGTGTTTGTTTGGAGCATCCAATGAGGAGTAACAAATTCTTGGTGATTAATGGCATTTATGTGCTTTTGGCCATTAAAAACATTTTCTGCTCTTGAGTCACAACGGAAGCTACAGCTTGAATTTTATTGTTCAATTTGCTTTTTTCTTTCCTGGGTGAGCCAGCACTGGATTTAGGAGTTGAAAGTTTATGGAGTCAGCAGGACCCCAAGGGACTGAAAGCTAAGCTGAGCCAATGAGGATAATGCCAAAGATTATCTACCCTCGGTGAAAATGCGGGATTCAGAAAAGAAAAGGAACAAAGAGGGATTATAAAGACTGACAGTCTGTAACTTAGACAAAATTTCTTGGCTAGGTTGGCAAATTTCCTTTTTTAAAAAACAAACAAACAAAAAATTTCCTGGTTGACAGTTGCTTAAATTCTCCCTTTTTTCCATTTTTGGCACACCGTCAAAAAGGCAAACTAGTTTTCTCCCAGAGGACTGGAGAATGAGTGAGTCTTCAGAGAAGAAGCAGCAATGCTTGCTGTGAAAAGCAGAGGGGTGAGTACTAAGGAGCTTCAGGGAGTAGAAAAGACATGATTTTTGCTCAGCAGATGATTGGGTTTGTTGGTGGTGGTGGTTTTTTCCCTGCATCCTTTAAAGAAGTCCTTTAACTTGGGCCTTGGGCCTTACCTAAACAGGATAATATTTTTGTGATGTTTTTCAAGTACATTTTAGTTACACTTTAAAAGAAACATACTTGTCATTTTTCCCAATCTTGGCAGTGAGTGAAAATACAGCAAAATATAAGACCTTCACAGGAACAGCTGACTATACTCAAATCTAATATGGTTTTTCCAATCTTGTGCATGATTTTCTTTAGCCTCAGTTTTCCCATCTGTAAAATGGAGAGGACTTCTAGGTTCATAAAAGCAACAGGTACAAGGTATCAGGCTGACACAGACTGGAAGCTAAGATTTTTCAGGAATCTTACAAACAAAATCTGAAGGGAGTATTGGATTATATTATTACTGGATTATATTATTATATTATTACCTCTCCCACCTCGTGGGACTGCCACAATCCAGGAGTTTCTACGAGGTCCACGAGTGAAGGTGCATCTTCTCCCTTTGAGTACTTCTACTGAAAACTTGGGTAGATTCCGCTCTATTTTTCTCTGTGTCCCAATTTCCTGTAAACGATAAAACTGTAAAACAAAAAGCAGTAAGATCCAAATCTTCCTGCTGGGGACTTGATGAAGATGAATTAGACACTGACAGTCAGGCAAAGATGGAAGGCTCTCCATGACAGAGGCCAAACTAATTCAAAACGAAAATCATCAATTTGAGTGGGCTCACATGTTACTTAAAAATCAATGAAGAAACACAGCGAGGGAACCCTGAAGCCACTTCAGCACCCACACTTTTGCACTCAGCGCTAACTTAGCAGTCTTGAAATATCTTGGCTCTGAAAACCCAGTCAATCATCATTAATAATGATATTTTTATAGCACTTTAAAAATGGAATTTCCAGAGCCATTTTGATAGATGCCCTGTCACTACCTTGCCATTTGCGTAACTTTTTCTGGGTTGTTTTTTTTTTTTTTCCCCCAACTCTATTTAAAGAATTTTTTAACAGGGGGGAAAAAAAAAGAGAAACTTTTTGATTGAAAAATTCGTAAGAGATGGCACAGCTTGCCCTTGCTCTGAATCCCTTACTACTGAAGAGTGGGATTTAGAAATTGTACCACCACTTTCAACCTTAGTGATTCTAAAACTTGAATCTACTTAAGGAGTTAAAACAAATGCCTGTCTGTTGCCTTCAGATCTGGAATAAGAGTTCAGTGAGTTTGCACAAAGATGAAAAAGATTAAAAGCAAAGGCTGGGTTCTCTGATACTCAAACTTCTCAAGCAATTTAGCTGTTTATCTCACCACGAAACTTAGAAATTACTTAGTACCTCTAGTGTGACTTACCCAGAAAATTCAGAAATACTTCTTCAGATTATTTTAATTTATTAAGTCATAAATAAATTAGTTGAATTCTCATCTTCTGGCTCGATTTATCTGCCTCTTCCCTTCTCTCTCTGTCTCTGTTTTTTCTGTCTTTCTCTGTCTCTCTGTCTCTCTCTGTCTCTCTCTCTCTCTCTCTCACACACACACACACACACACACACTCACACACAAACACACCACTATTCAAAGGCAATATTCCTCACTGTTGAAAACACAGATGAAATTTCTTTTTTTTTTAATCTCAAGTATTTTTTAATTTTTATTTTATATTGGAGCATAGTTGATTTACAATGTTGTGTTAGTTTCATGTGTATAGCATAATGATTCAGTTATACATGTACATATATCTATTCTTATTTGTTATAACTTCCACAAAACTATCCAAGCTTATGAGAGACCTTGGCAGACTCCAACTTTGAAAGGGAACTCTAACAATTCATGTTTAACCTCTGAGCCAAGAAAAGCCTGAATTTTTCAAAAGTTCGTATTTGTTTGGTGTTCTTTTTTTCCCCCTTGTAGGCGCTTTTATTCTTCCCCACCAAAAGACTGCACAGGAATTTTTATCACCATTGGGGGCCTAATACTGGTGGTGAAAAAGCGAGTTCCTGTCTTGGTACTGAACTAAAAAAAAAATAAATGTCTTGGTTGTATCAGGTTTCTTTGTCAAGCTAACAAAAATGAAGGGATCTAGTTTACTGGAATAGTTGCAGTCCTCATTAAAATTGATGACTTCGAAGATTCTGTGCCTCTCTTCCTTTAACCAGGGCCATCGGCCAAGAATCTGCTGTGCTGCTAAAAACATCCTGTTATCGGGGTGTCGTAAAACAGACCACTGCTGGCGTCTTTGCCTGTCCTTCAGGTTTAGGTTTCTGTGTGACAGCAAGGCAGGCTTAGGATGACTAGAGGAGGATGGACCTAGCCATCTGGCCAAGGGTCTATCAGACCTAAGATGCAAACTGGTATTTTCTCTCCATGAACATCAAGTTCGAAAAAGAAAGAAAGGGAGCTGGATTAGCATGAGGCGGAGTTCAGTTTTTCTTAGAAATGTGGAACTCTGCAAAAGTGTGCCTTTATTTTTGGCACAAAATTGCTAGAGCAAATTACATAGCTTATCAGATGTGGTTTTTTGGGCTCAGCGGAGAAGCCACTGCAGGGACTTGTTCTCTTCATTGCTTGTTCCCAGTTGGGAATTTGGGATACGTCATGGTCCTCTTGTAGTTCAGGAACAGACTTGAATAATAAGTGCTAACAAGATTTGTGATCCAATTAAATTTACATTACTTCAACTTAAGTAAACCTCGGTCCTAACAGAGATTCCATTCTGCCCTAAGAGAGGTAAGATACAAAGTTTGACCCATATGTCACAGATTGGCAAACAGTCCCATGTCAACCTTGGGGGAGTAAAAAGGACAGGAGGTCAATCCCAGTGAACAAGGGGTTTCAAAGAGAACATTCTCAGCCCTTCTCACAAATCCTCTCCTCTATTTTTTGGCCATCTACATGGACTCACCGTCATATGGCAGAAAGTCACTTTTCATATACAGTAAGTCCCCTACATACAAACCTTCAAGTCGCGAACTTTCAAAGATGCTAACGTGCATTCACAGGTCCAATCACATGAGTTAGTTCATGTGTCTGGCATACAATGTCACGTGTGTGCATCCTCTACAAGTGGTTGTGCTTTTGTGGACTTTACCAGAGAAAGGACAAAGAGAGACAAGAGGAAGAAGAAGTAACTGAAGAACCGAAGAGGCTCATGACTCAGGAAGTGGCAAGGGGATTTTCTTTATTTGAGGAGGCACTGTTACTATTTGAGGCATGGGACCCAAATGTAGAATGGTACACAAGGGTTGCAGCAGCTGTTCAGAATGCAATCCAGTGTTATCGTGTCATCTATGATGAGAAAAAAAGAGCTACTACCCAGACATCACTGGATGGTTTTTTTCAAGAGAGCAGATAGAATTGAATCCAGCAAGGAACCAGAACCTCTGCCATCACCGTCAGGCGTGAGTGAAACTGCAGCTCGCCCTCCGTCTCCTGTTGCTGACGATCCTTCGGCTCTACCACCTCCCACCCCCTCTCCCTCCTCCAGTCAGTAACTCTTCTTGCCTGTTCACTCGATGCCAGCCCCTGTGTGCCAGCTGTTGTACTGCACTACTGTACTTTTCAAGGTACTGGACTGGAAGATTAACAATGTTTTTTTTTTGTTTATTTTTTGTTTTTTATGTATTATTTGTGTGAAAAGTATTATAAACCTATTACAGTACAGTACTATATAGCCGATTGTGTTAGTTGGGTACCTAGGCTATCTTTGTTGGACTTACGAACAAATTGAACTGATGAATGCACTCGCAGAATGGAACTCGTTCGTGTGCAGGGAACTTACTGTACTGATTATTTTTATTTTGTTGCTAAAAAATGGAGAATAGATTAGAGACATAATGTCATAGACAGAAATTTTCCACTAGCTGAAATAACCACAGAGTATTCATGTGTTCAGTTTATTCACCCATTTATACTAAAGTAAAGCACCTCAGGGAATGCAACAGAATTAAAAATTGGGTTTGTGGAGGCCAATTTATCAAGAGTACAAAACAAAGCAATAAGTCAGCAAGTGAATCACACCTAGGAGTGGAGTGTTGAAAGTAGAGGGAAAAGTCAGTGTGGAGGAGAGGGGCTTAGTAAGGAAGAACTTCTGAGGGAAGATGAATTTCAACTGGAAACTTCAATGGTACATAGATTTCCAAGTGTTCTTTCGCCTTGGACCCCTTTCTTCAAATGAAATCTTGCACATGAAATCCAGTGGAGGGAGCAATTAGAACAGAGCCCACCTCTCACCCCGTCCACTGCCCGTATTTCTCTCCTGCTAACCTTTTCTCTTCAAGGGTTCACAGCTGGAAAATCACCGAAATCTAGAAGGTACGAGGTACAGAAGAGAAAGAAGGCAGCCCTCTGGGTGCAGAGAACAGCGTGATGAAGCTGAATAAGAAAGTGGTGATAGAAATGCTCCTATTTAGCACAATAAAAGCATTTAGGAAAAAGTAATCCACCTGAAGTCGAGTCAATGGATGATGGGGGACCACTAAAGATTCTCAAGTTGGGGAGCAATGTGACAAAAATGAAAATTTAAGAAAAATCACATGGCAGCCATGTGCTGATAGTTTGCAATAGAGGAAAATCAAGTGAGGATCCAACTGGAGCAATCCAAATACAGAAATAGCCCCCAACAGAATTGCAACTGTAAAATTGGGGGTGCAGCCAGTAGGACTTAGTGGTTGAGTGGATATGGGAGGTAAAGGAAATGCAGCCTAGAAAGTCATTTTTAACTGTTCAGACTAACTGAGGTCTTTATATTAGACACTTATAGAAATCTGGAGGTTTTTATAGCCATTATTTCTATTAGTCATTATACATTTGTGTGATTACTAATACATTTCTACTCCTATATTATAATGTTCCATGAGACTGGGGACTCTGCCAGTTTGGTCACAGGGACTTAGCATAAAAAGTTCAAGTATTTGTGAGATTAAGAAAACTCAATAAATGATGGTGTCATTGATTGTATTAAGGGAGCTAAGGAGAAGTAGTTAAGTTTGATTTTTATCATATGTTTCTTAGATGAGGAAAATAGATCTGAAGGCAGATTTCTTACCGCTGTTTAAGACATGGAGCTGAAGAGCAGTTAAAATGTCAGGGATGAGTGTAAAAAGCAAGCCATCAACAGCAATCAAAGCTATGACAATTAATCAGTTCACCCAGAGAGTTTAAAGAGAGAAGAGCAGAGTGAGCTAAAGATGCTCAAGCAAAAGTCAAGCGGAGAACCGGAAGAGTCAAAATTAAAGAATATTCCTCTGAGGGTAAATTTGGAATGGTTTGCCGTACACCCACACTTTGAGACATTTATAAACTGCAACAGGAAGAAATCCTCCTTCCAAAAAGTTTAAAACATCAGGAATTTTGGAAGTGGGAATAAAATGTACAGTTAATCAAGAGGAGTCCAACCCATTTTTAAGCTCCTATCAAAATTCTTCATTATATTTTAAAAATATGATTGACCACCTTACCCCAAGTGCTAATAGCGTCCCTCCTGAGAAACACGGACCCAGACATAGTGCTTTCCCTTTCCTTTTTTTCCTCTTCTTTATTTTATTTTACTTTTCCTATCTCCCACTTTCCTTTGGTAGCAACACATAAAACATCTCTTTCCTAGAATTATATAAGCCACGTGACATTCCCAAATGTCATTCGCTGATTTGGTATCATTCCACCTAAATCCTCGAGTTTGTTCTTGCTGCTCCTATTGTTGTGAGTTTGTTTGTTCTTAGACTTTTTGTTTTTTGTTTTGTTCTGTTCTTTGGTTCATAGAAAGAGGAGAGAGAGAAAGATGCATGAATAACACAAACTGATTCCTTTGTAGTGAAAGAAGGTGCTTGTACCCTCTTCCCATTCTTACTGAGACAAACAGACCTTTGTTTTTTTCTCAGAAATAACGATAGCACCAAGGGCATTCTTAGGACAAAGTTACAATGTGGATTTTCTTCTGTGTAAGACTTTTCTCTATTTAGCCCTGTGAGAAATTACACAGATTTTAGGTGGAAAGCAAATAGGTATGAATTGTGAATGCTCATATGCTAGATGCCATAATTTATGTATAAATCTTGAATGCTGAAATTCTAAAAGTGTTTTAAAGTTAAGTCTAATATTAATGGCAAGGGGTCTGAGGGAAGAAAACTCGAGGAATAAAAAGATTCTGCAACCACCAACAGTATTTCTTGAGTGAAAGTTGCACAGGTGCCTTCTGGTCTCAAGCCTCAAATAGTGGTTTTATTCCAAAGGAAACATTAAATTACAGAAACTTAAGATCCATCCGCGAACAATATAGAGCCACAGTGATTGTCTGGTGAACCCAGAAGTTAAGCTTCAGAAGACTGTGGATCTGTCTGAAGCTACCACCTATTCATGAAACCTTTTCAGAGTCTGTTCATTTATTTATGCACACAAAACTCTAAGCGGGCATCTAGGATGTGCCCAGCACTGTGTGAGGTCAAAGGAATAAAAGAGACAGTCCTTGCCCCAGAGAGCTCAAGCTGGTAGGAGCTCCTACGTTAGCCACCTTCATCATCTTTTCCTCCTCACCTTGCTTAAGATTTGGCAGGTATCTTACGGGAAGCAGGTGGCTTCTTTTTGTTTCTACCACCTTATATAGCTATGACTCAATCTCATTTTCCAAGATTGACACCACTTGTTTGTATCCATTTAGATTTCCTCTCCTTCTAATTCTAAATTGCAGAATTTAGAGGTTTTGTTCAGGGCTTTGTTTGCCCTAACACTCAGCAAGAAGCAGGGAGCGGCCAGAGGTCCTCTTCCAGACCCTTACAGATGTTTTGAGAAGTAAAAAGAACTGCACACAACTGAGGGGAGAAATTGTTAAGCTTACCAAGAGTCAGGTTGAGAAGGAAGAAATGGAGACACATGATCCACAAATACAAAAGAGAATGCACAAGAGGCATAAAAAAAAGTCATTGAACACATCATCACTGCTCTGATGCAGCAAGATCAAAATACTATGGGTAACCCGCCAGGCAAACAGGAAATATTGTGGCATGCGACCACTCCCCCAGGGCTGAGTGGGCCTCAGGCAAAGCACAGTCAAATCATGATCTCAGGTTTTCTGAACGCTGCTCTGCACACACACCAACTTCACAACAATACCACTTTTGTCAACAACAGGGAATACCGCCCAGTTTTCTATTTTTATGATGCTGTTTTTTAAGAAAAGGCTTTCTATCGTAAAACACGCAGCCATCCTATTCTATAAAGATCCGTTTTCTTTATGTATGTGTTTTATCCTATGCCCACAATTATAATGATCTTCTGGCCAGGTGTCTTGCACGCTACCTACTTTCTTCATAACCTTTCTTGATGCCTAGCACACCAAATCCACCCAGTAAATATTGTTGATCAACAGCAATTCTTTATAAAGAGAAAAGCCAAGCTGCACTGTATTTTGTGTGTTAATGAGGTATCTCCAGGCATTATTCATAGCAGCTGCTCTCTTAAGAAGCAAGAATGCATAAGCAACGACCAGGGAGACTCCATTGGTGTTGGAGCCAATGGCAGCATCCATGAAAAAGATACTTGACCCCTACCTTGCTACCCAGCCAGTTCCGACTGGCTGGCCATTCGCCAGCCTGGGTCTCTTTCCACTTCCCCAGCTTGCCATTGCTCTCGTGGCTTCTAGACCTGGAATTTCTTCCCCTTTTCAAGACACAGATCCATGATCCTGCCTAGGAAACACAACTGCAGTGAATTTTTCAGGTTTCAAGGAACACGTAATCTTCTCAGCATCTACAGCCAATGATGGTCTGTATTTAGCATCTTAATTTATTCAATTTTCCTTTTTCTTTTTTTTTTGAATTTTTGAATTTATTTTATTTATACAACATGTTCTTATTAGTTATCTATTTTATACATATTAGTGTACACACGTCAATCCCAATCTCCCAATTCAACCCACCAACACCACCCACCCCTGCCACTTTCCCTCCTTGGTGTCCACGTTTGTTCTCTACATCTCTGTCTCTATTTCTGCCCTGCAAACCAGTTCATCTGTATGATTTTTCTAGGTTCCACATATATGCATTAATATACGATATTTATTTTTCTCTTTCTGACTTACTTCACCCTGTATGACAGTCTCTAGATCCATCCACGTATCTACAAATGACCCAATTTCGTTCCTTTTTATGGCTGAGTAATATTCCATTGTATATATGTACCACATCTTCTTTATCCATTCACCTGTCGATGAGCATTTCAGTTGCTTCCATGACCTGGCTATTGTATATAGTGCTGCAATGAACACTGGGGTGCATGTGTCTTTTTGAATTATGGTTTTCTCTGGGTATATGCCCAGGAGAGGGATTGCTGGGTCATATGTAATTCTATTTTTAGTTTTTTAAGGAACCTCCATACTGTTTGCCATAGTGGCTGTATCAACTCACATTCCCACCAGCAGTGCAAGAGGGTTCCCTTTTCTCCACACCCTCTCCAGCATTTGTAGTTTGCAGATTTTCTGATGATGCCCATTCTAACCGGTGTGAGGTGATACCTCATTGTAGTTCTGATTTGCATTTCTCTAATAATTAGTGATGTTGAGCAGCTTTTCATGTGCTTCTTGGCCATCTATATGTCTTCTTTGGAGAAATGTCCATTTAGGTCTTCTGCCCATTTTTGGATTGGGCTGTTTGTTTTTTTAATATTCAGCTGCATAAGCTGTTTATATGTTTTAGAGATCCTTTGTCCATTGTTTCGTTTGTAAATATTTTCTCCCATTCTGAGGGTTGTCTTTTCATCTTGTTTGTAGTCTCCTTGGCTGTGCAACAGCTTTTAAGTTTCATTAGGTCCCATTTGTTTATTTTTCTTTTTATTTCCATTACTCTAGGAGGTGGGTCAAAAAAGATCTTGCTGTGATTTATGTCAAAGAGTGTTCTTCTTATGTTTTCCGCTAAGGGTTTTATAGTGTCCGGTCTTACATTTAGGTCTTTAATCTATGTTGAGTTTATTTTTGTGTATGGTGTTAGGGAGTGTTTAATTTCATTCTTTCACATGTAGCTGTCCAGTTTTCCCGGCACCACCTATATTGAAGAGACTGTCTTTTCTCCACTGTATATCCTTGCCTCCTTGTCATAGATTAGTTGACCATAGGTGCATGGGTTTATCTCTGGGCCTTCTATCCTGTTCCATTGATCTATATTTCTGTTTTCGTGACAGTACCATATTGCCTTGATTACGGTAGCTTTGTAGTATAGTCTGAAGTCAGGGAGTCTGATTTCTCCAGCTCTGTTTTTTACCCTCAAGACTGCTTTGGCTATTTGGGGTCTTTTGTGTCTCCATACCAATTTTAAGATTTTTTGTTCTATTTCTGTAAAAGAATGCCTCTGGTAATTTGATAGGGATTGCGCTGAATCTGTAGATTGCTTTGGGTAGTCATTTTCACAATATTGATTCTTCCAATCCAAGAACATGGTATATCTCTCCATCTGTTTGTGTCATCTTTGATTTCTTTCATCAGTGTCTTATAGTTTTCTGAGTACAGGTCTTTTACCTCCTTAGGTAGGTTTAATCTTAGGTATTTTATTCTTTTTCTTGCAATAGTGAATGGGATTGTTTCCTTAATTTCTCTTTCTGATCTTTCGTCATTAGTGTATAGGAATGCAAGAGACTTCTGTGCATTAGTTTTGTATCCTGCAACTTTACCAAATTCACTGATTAGCTCTAGTAGTTTTCTGGTGGCATCTTTTGGATTCTCTATGTAGAGTATCATGTCATCTGCAAACAGTGACAGTTTTACTCTAGTTCCTTTAGGTGTGACGTTAGATTGTTTGAGATTTTTCTTGTTTCTTGAGATAGGCATGTATTAAACTTCCCTCTTAGAACTGCTTTTGCTGCACCCCATAGGTTTTGGATCGTCGTGTTTTCGTTGTCATTTGTCTCTAGGTATTTCTTGATCTGCTCTTTGATTTCTTCAGTGATCTCTTGGCTATTTAGTAATGTATTGTTTAGCCTCCATGTGTTTGTGTTTTTCATGTTTTTTTCCCTGTAATTGATTTCTAATCCATAGCGTTGTGGTTGGAAAAGATGCTTGATATGATTTCAATTTTCTTAACTTTACTGAGGCTTGATTTGTGACCCAAGATGTGATCTATCCTGGAGAATGTTCCATGTGCACTTGAGAAGAAAGTGTATTCTGCTGGTTTTGGATGGAGTGTCCTATAAATATCAATTGTATCTATCTGGTCTATTGTGTCATTTAAAGCTTGTGTTTCCTTATTAATTTTCTGTCTGGATGATCTGTCCACTGGTTTAAGTGAGGTGTTCAAGTCCCCCACTACTATTGTGTTACTGTCAATTTCCTCTTTTATAGCTGTTAGCAGTTGCCTTATGTATTGAGGTGCTCTTATGTTGGGTGCATATATATAGGGACCCTTATAATGCTAATGTTGTTGTGTTTAATGTTGTCCCAGAGGTCTCTTAGGCTGCCTTCATGTATTTTCATTCTTTTTTTCTTTATTCTATTCCACAGCAGTGAATTCCACGATTTTGTTTTCCAGGTCACTTATCCATTCTTCTGCCTCAGCTATTCTGCTATTGCTTCCTTCTAGTGTATGTTTTCATTTCAGTTATTGTATTGTTCATCTCTGTTTGTTTGTTCTTTAATTCTTCTAGGTGTTTGTTCTTTAGTTCTTCTAGGTGCTCGCTAAACATCTCTTGCACCTTCACAATCTTTGCCTCCATTCTTTTTCCGAGGTCCTGGATCATCTTCACTATCATTATTCTGAATTCTTTGTCTGGAAGGTTGCCTATCTCCACTTCATTTACTTGTTTTTCTGGGGTTTTATCTTGTTCCTTCATCTGGTACATAGTCTTCTGCCTTTTCTTTTTGTCTGTCTTTCTGTGAATGTGGTTTTCCTTCCACAGGCTGTAGAACTGTAGTTCTTCTTGCTTCTGCTCAGTTTATTTACTTTTCACTTGTGTTCTGTCCCCTTGTCTTTTCTACTTTTTGTCTAAATTCTAAGCACAGATTCATTGCCTTGCAGCATGGGGCTGTGATTTATAAGTCATCAGTCAAATGTATGTAAGCCAGAAACTGGGTAATATTAAAGTATTCCCACACACATACACATAGCATCATCATCGTGTGCTAGTTACTTTGTGTGTTAACCCAATTAATACTCACATCAACCCTGTGAGGTAGGTACCATTCCCATTTCCATTTCACTGATGGGGAAAATTTAGCTCAGAGAAGTTACATATTTTGCCCAGCATCATTACTGTTAGTGACAATAATAGACTATACATTTTATTGTCTTCTGATTCAGGACAGTGTCTCCTGTCCCACAGATGTAATCATAAAAATGGAATAGCTAGTGCTCTTTAAAAAAAAAATCTTGATGTAGTAAAACCTGTTTCTCCCACCCACCCTTCCTCTATTCTTCTAAACCTCTTCCCTTTCTCCTTCAAATATTGAATGTCCCCAACATGTGGACATCACCAGCATGCCAAGTATATGTCAGGAAATGTTGCCGTGAAAAATAATAACAGGATCTGCTTCTCAGTGTTTGTTCATGTAAAAACAAGACCACACTCTATATTTTCCAGCCAACGTGTCATATAGGTCATTCCACTCATTGGCATGTGGACCTGTTCTTCCTGCCTACTGAGTTAGTCAGAATTGGAACATTTGAGTGGATGTGTGTCAACCTCCTTGGAAGGAAAAATATCAGCATAAACAATACGATTTGTAAGTATTGAGAATCATAAGGGTCACAGCCTATCCAGATGGATTATATCACTTGATTCTGACAACATTCCTGAGAGGTAGAGAACACCCATAGTATGACTGGCCCCAATTTACAGGTGAAGAAACAGAGGCTGAGAGAAGTTAAATGATTTACTGAAAGTTAATAAGTTAGTAAGAGGTGGCGGCTTCACCAGAATCCATGTTTTGATTTTTTTGAAACTGTGATCTTTCCCCCACATGCTAGGAGAGGAGGAGTAGAAGGGAATGAAACTAGTCATGTGATAGAGCCTGTTCCGAGGAGAAGCACACTGGAGAAGCTAAGAGCCTTCAGCAGCGGCAGGGGAAGCCCCCTGGTGTAAGAGAAGGCAGACTCTACACAGTCTGGGAGAAGGAGGGAGGCAGGAGCAGGAGAGTGGGCACCTGCAGCTGGGGACTTGGCAGGAGAGACTGTTCTCCAGTGTTCTCGCTCAGAAAGTAAATGTATTTGAAATGCTGAGGACTCCACATATATTCTGTTAATAATTTACCAACTGAAACCATTAAAGATGTTGACAAAAGCTTTTCCATTTACTATGGGTGTCTATGGGTGATTTGAAACGACTCATTACCTGTATAAGCTCCTGGGTTATTTCTGAGTGTCCCAACTAATCGGAAGCAGTAAGGGCAGCTCGGCCTGGCAGTGGGTGGGGTTTTCGTTTGAATGTACAACTATCCTGATTCCACACTCAGGCGTTTTGCCACTAACTCACCAAGAGACTGTTGGCCCGGGCCTCTGAAGGCAACTTATATTTGCCAATAGATGAAATGTATAGTGTAACTGGATATCTCTATACTAGGAGCTCAATATTAAAAAGTAAAGAGGTATTCTTAGATGAAAGCCATCAAGATGTCACCAGAGAAGAACATTCAATGAAAGCGAAGAAGCAGGACATTCTTTTTTTTTTTTTTTTTAGGACATTCTTATAATCAAATAATTTTATTCTCTCAGAACCTTCCAAGTATACAGGGACAAAAAAAGTTCCTGAAGAGACAGGAACAAACTGCTCTTACCGTGCGGGATGAATGAATTCTTTTAAGCTATCGGTTGTAAATAAAAACCAAGCAGTATAGCACTCGCTCTTTTAAAGATCTAGGGTCTTGTTCCATTTCTGCCATCTCCAAACCCCTTGTATGTGCGTATCGGTCAGGATGCGTATGGCAACAAATAACAGAAAATGCAGCTAACAGTAGTTTAAACAATGAGGGAATTTACTATTTTTCATAGCGTGAATCCCAGAGTGATGGAAGTCACAGCATGATTAAGTTGAAAGCTCCGTGCCTTGTGACCATCCCTGTCCTCTGCCATGCCTCCTGGACAGGTTGTCCCAGTAAGCTAGCTCCCTCCACGGCCCTCAGGCGGCTGCTGAAGGGTCCATGTCACATGGAGGTGATGAGATCCAGAGGAAGCAAGGGAAAGTGTGCCAGGTGTGTCCTTTTTTCAGAGTGAAAGGAACTTTCCAAGATGCTTGGTCAGACCATGTCACATGCCTAAGCATAAACGCAACCACTTCACAAGGCTCATGGATGGAATCTTCATAAGGAACTTGCCCTAATCAAGATACACTCCCTGTGGCTGATGAGGGGGCCCAGGCTGCCTTTCAGCATGTAGCACTCAGAGGAGGGTAAACAGAATTAGAGGAAAGGAGGAAAGGTCAATTTTGCAGGCAATGGGGATTATCTGCCATATCAAGGAGTCTTCTGTCTTCTCTACGGCTCAGTTTCCTCACGTCACTGGGTAAAGACGAGACTAGAGGTCATCACTAAGATTCCTCCAGCTGCTAAAATTCCACAATTCAAAGACAAAGGTGACTCTATCCCCCACCGCCAACACGTAGTGGAAGAATCAACATGACTTAATGAAATCATAAGATTTTCCCGGAAAACAGCAGAGGTTAGAAGGAATACAATATATTAAACTAATGACCTCACTCATTGATCTCTACATTTCTGTGAGACAAATGAGCCTATATCACCTGGAGCGAGAAACTGAAGCACAGAGAAGCATAATAAGTAGCCCACACCTGCATGCTCTGACTTTGTCCAAATCATTAAGTCATGGGTGGGAGAGGTGGGAGAAGCCCCTTCCAGACTGGGTGTGCCATCCAGGTAGGGTGCAACAGTGATCCATCCTGGCCTGGGAAGAAGATGCTGGAATATCTATTTATATTTTTATCTCATCTTTCAATGTATAGAGGTAATGTTTTATAACGTGCAGGATGCACTAGCACAGTAAGTGCATGCATACAATTTACAGCTATGTAGAAAGAGAAGATGTGGGCTGACACATTTTTTACCTATAGAATGCACAGTTAAACACTTTGGAGGTGATTGGTATAGATCGTACTAGCATTTTGATGGCTTCATCTATATCACAACTGGAAGGAGAAAACACGTGCAGAAAATGACACAACTGGATTTGCGATGGCCGGAGGCTGATAAAGCAAGGCAGCCCTGAATCTGGGTTTAGAATACTAGATTTGCAGTAAAGCAGAGATTCCTAGTTAATTTTTATTTGTTGATCCTTTCAAAAGCTCCTACTTTGTTTACCAGGAGACCACTTCTATCACTGTTTTCCTCCTCTCCCTCCTTCAAAGCATCTCCCATTTTAAGACGTGACAGGCGTGGTCTACCTGGCCCAACAGATACAGCTTTATCTGTGCAGTCGGTGGGGGGTCAGAAGAACTCTGTGCGTTCCCACAGCTTGTCTGCTCAGTTAACAACTGTGCGTCTGCTAAGTGCGAGACCGGAGGCTACAAAGATTTACCAAGGCTCCGGGAGTCCAGTATCTCGAGGTACTTCTCTGTCTGGCGAGAGACCAACAAGAAAGCCAGCTGCTTCAGAGGAGAGGATAAAAAGCAGCAGACTGAGGAGGGAAGTCAGGGGGTCAGAGGTGGGGAGGAGTGGGGGTCAGGAACCCCTTCTAGGAAGAAATGGCTCTTCACCCTTTACACAGTCTTGAAGAGAGGAGTAGGTCAAGTGCCACATTCCTTTCATCCAGAGGAAGAATAAAGTGGGCCCTGGGCTCTCCACCTGAGGAAGGAGATGCGGGTGGAGGCAGAGAAGGGGGATCTCTTTCCCTTTTGAATCTTATCTCTGTCTCCCTCCAGCCTCACTGACTCTCAAGGCGTGGCCAGGGTGTGGGCCTTCCCGCAGGGGAGAGCAACTTACCCTGGACACGGACAGGGCGCTGCCTGTCCCAGGGCACCTAAAACCTCAGGAATGGTGGTTCCCACAGCTGCCCAAGTGCTCAGGACTCCAAGGCAAATGTGTTTCCTGGGGCCTTTTGCCCCAAAAAAAAAAAAAAAAAAAAAAAAAAAAAAAAAAAAAAAAAAAAAAAAAAAAAAAAAAAAAAAAATCAGAGATTAGTGGTTTTGATGGATGTGGAGGTGGGGGAGTAAGTAGAGAAGGTGCAGAATTTAATCTCTACGTCATGTAACAGGTTTAAAAGGGTTTATTCGATGCATTTAATGCCAAAATCTGCTAAAAGAAAACTGTAACCCGAATCTCAAATTCATTCCAATGAGTCAGCACTTTTAAACTACATGCTGGAAGAAAAACTGGACTTTTTACTCAGATAAGGTTGTTTTCCTTCAACATTTTTCCCTCCTTCCACACTTCTGTCTTTCCAGGGTTGAGTTCAATAGTGCCTCAGAATCAGGCTTTCTGCCTTAATCCAAAATGGTCTGGAAGGTGTTGAAAACATGTCTGCGTGGTGACTCAGCACAATGGCTCTTAAAGCCACTCTGTTTGCTACTTTCAGAAGAAACAGGACAGGACTGCTTAATTGCTCCTTCCTGAAACGTGGAAGGAAGGGATGCAGGGAATAAGGAGTCAGAAGGGCAAGATTATAGAGTTTTGTTAGAAGCAGAGAAAAATCCTTTTTGTAAGAAAAACAAGGATTTTACTATCAAAATAGGAAATCCATCGAAGCACTGTGCTGCTTAGTCCCTGGCAGTCAAAACACTTGGGGTGGGGCAGGGTTGGGAGGTGGTGTAGAGGGAGAGAAGTTAATATGTACCCAGAATTCTTTAATTAGAGCATTAAAAACAAGGCAAAACAAAACAAAACAAAAAGGGGGGAGGGGGGAGCCTTTGCAGTCAACTTTTGAGTGCTGTTCAAGGTGCACAAGGAAACGGGAATTTGAACTTAACTGGCACACCGCCCCCAGTTTGTGCCCTCTCTCAGGGAAGCGGCCAGGGGCCACTCCAGAACCTTCCCTCAGTGCTGGAGAACGCATTAACAATGTTATCTACTCGCTCCAAAATCGACATTAATTTAAAAAAATAAATCTGAAAATGCTAAAACAAATGATCAGGCATTTTTGCCTTCATCTACAAAGGTTTCACCCATAACGTAGTACCTACGTTATGTACAAAAGATTAGACCCAGCCCCTCTGAATGGAGAGCCCTTATCCCTTGCTATCCAGTTTTCTCCTTTCTCATTTTTGGATAGGAAGTTTACCAAATATGCTTCAAAACCAGCCGAAAAAAGACAAGGGGGAATCCAGGAGAAAGAAGGCAGAGGGTGACCTTGACAATTTTTTTGGTAGTTGTGGAGAATAAGGAAAAAAGCAGAGGGGATGGTCAGGTAGTGCAGCTGTCTGCTGTCTCACTTACTTAATACAGACTGTTAGTCCCAATCACCTACCTCTCTCTCTCTCAAGATAAATACACTTTAATTTGTAGCTGAAGTTCTCTGTGATATATTTACCTGGTTGATTTAAAACACCTAGGTTTTTTTTGTTGTTCTTATAATTTTTTTTATTGAAGTCTAGTTGATTTACAATATTATGTTAGTTTCAAGTGTACAGCAAAGTTTCAGTTATATATTTTTTCAGATTATTTCCCATTATAGGTTATTACAAGATAGTGAATATAGTTCCCTATGCTATACAGTAGGTCCTTGTTGTTTATCTATTTTACATAAAGTAGTGTGTATCTGTTAATCCCATACTTCTAATTTATCCATCCCTGTCCCTTTCCTCTTTGGTAACCATAAGTTTGTTCCCTATGTCTGTGACTCTGTTTCTGTTTTGTAAATAAATTCACTTGTATTATTTTTTAAATTCTACATCTAAGTGACATCATATCATATTTGTCTTTGTCTGACTTACTTCACTTAGTATGATAATCTCTAGATCCATCCATGTTGCTGCAAATGGCATTATTTCATTCTTTTTTATGGCTGAGTAATATTCCATTGTGTGTGTGTGTGTGTGTGTGTGTGTGTGTGTGTGTGTATACCACATCTTCTTTATCCATTCATCTCTTGATGGACACTTAGGTTGCATCCATGTCTTGGCTATTGTAAATAGTGCTACTATGAACACTGGGGTACATGCATCCTTTAGAGGTTTTTTTAATCTAAAGCAAACATGAATGTTGACTACGTTTCTGAGAGGATTACGTCTCAGAAACCATTGATGACAGACATGCTGAAGCAACAATTCCAAGGAGTCTATGGTGGTGGCCCCAGGCTCCAGGTAGATGCCATCTAAAGCATGTAAAGAAGTTTTAAAGATTAAAGGAAACTCTGTAGTTCTCCACTGACCTTTCATTCCTGTTTGTGACTGTAGCCAGAAAATTTGAAGCTGAGGTAAAAATAAAGGGAGGATGGGGTGGTCATGCTTTATTGTCAACGTGTTTTCAATTTTATACATTTTTCCAAAGTTATGTCTTTAAGGTAGATGTCAGTTTACGAAAAAAACAAAGTAATATTCATAATTTCAGATTCTAATCAACTATTTACTTTCCCCTGTAAATTTGTTTTGGCTGGTGCTCCCTTTTTAAAGTTATTTCTCTGTTTCTTTCTTGGACACTATAAACATAATGGAAATGGAAATATATAATTCCAAAGTTCTGGACAATTTCTTTCTTCCTGTTTCTCTTTTAAGTCAAGCCTGACTGTTGTAACTGAAAAAGAGTCACCTATTCACCAGGCCAACAGAAAAAAAATAAGATTAAAAAAAAAAAAAAAACATTGCCCAGAAATGAGAAATGTTGTTGAAATTTAGGAAATAATTTCCTAAATTATAATTTTCTGGGCAACGGTCACAGCTGAATTCCCCAGGGTGTAGCTCTCCAGCTCTGACTGCTGACCTTGTTTCAGCAAAATGCACATCAGTGTCATACTCAGTCCTGTGGCCAGATCACCTGACATGTTTGATTTAAACAAAATAGGGCAGAGACTCTGAAGTTCTAGGCAACATGCGAGTCATAACAAGCACACGCTACTCTGTCTTTTATTCAGCTTTTGTCATTTCAAAGCAGAAGGCTTAGTTGAGTACTCTTGTTGTTACTTACAGTATGTTTGGTCCCTGGACTAGAAGGTTCTCAATCTAGGAGATAAGAAACGGCAAAGGAAAGGAATCCACTCTCACAAGAAAAGCAAACACACAGAGTCCTTCCCCTCTCACATGCTAGGCAGAGGAGGATCATCAAAAACAAACCAAGCAGCCAAAAAACAAAATTCAAAAGAGATGCTTAATAAGAGATCACCTATACAATTGTGAACACTCAAGAAAAGGCAATCAAGGAAGAATATGTAAGCTGTTTTAATCTATAAGAGAATGCCACACGAGTACAAATTTTCCCAAGATTAAGGGAGATCACAGCAATTTCCCATCATGCTTGTAGGGACATGAACTTCTGTTCAAAGCTGAGCCTAAGAACCTCAGCTCAGGGTAAAATAAAATTGAAACCCTCAACATCCTTCAGCCTAATGGAAGAGAAAAGCTTTTTTGAGCACATCACACAGAGATACATGGGGTCATCTTAATCATAATAACAGCCAACATTTTTTCAGTGCCAGTTATGTGCCAGGCCCAATTGCCCAGTGAAGTATGATTATCTGCTGTTGGCAGGTGATGAAACTACGACTCAGAGGGATTAAATAACTTCTCAGTGAATTGTAGAGTCGGAATCTAAACCTAAGTCTGTCTGACTTCAAAGCCACAGTTGACCACTGCAGTACAACTTCTCTCTCTTTTTTTTGGCTGGGTTGGGCTCATGACTACCCTCATACTACACTTGTATGCCGGATCCATCTCTATTTTCAGAAGCTGTTTATAATTATTCTTAGTAATTTTAAACATAGCAATAGATATTATATGTTCTTCCCACACTAACTCTTGGGGTAACGATGCCATGGTTTTATTATTAAATGAGTGCACTGTTACATCCTTTTCGTGCCCTTTATTAACTCTGCCAGCTATTTCATGAGTAATGTTTGTATCTACTTTAGTCACGTCAGTTATGATTTCATAGCTAGTAATCTCAGCCTTTTCTCAAACTTTGTTCTTAAAGTCATTCTCCCAAACTTCCATTTTCATCTGTTCTATAGTTTTTATTGCCAGTCTTCTGTTGGTTGGTTGGTTCCCTCTTAAACTAATTTGAACAGAACTGCTCACAAAAATGCAAGTATAAATGTGTGTCCTAGTTATAAAGCGATAGGACCATATTTGATCGGGTTTTTCATCACTCTTCCTGATGCTGGGCTTTTTTTTTTTTCTTCTCTTGGAAGAATTTTTGCTTTGAACGATGGTCTGGATTTTTAGTCTCTTTCCTGGTTTCTATTCCCTTCATCTTCTATGTATTTGATGTGGTTGGTCCTCTACAGTGGTGGTAAGGCACACAGGTTCTGAGTCAGGCTCCCTAGGTTAAATTCAGCTCCTTCATTTACTAGCTGTATGACCTTGAGTAAGTCAACTATCTGAGTTCCATCATTAATAAAATGAGGATAATACTAGGACCAACTGCATATGGTGGTCAGGAGGCCAAGTAAAATAATAGATGTGAAGTGCTTAGAAGAGTGGCCAGTACATGGTAAGCTCTTGATAAATGTTAGTATTGATTGTTACCTAAAAACCTCTCAAATGTTCTAGTTGCCACTTTTATCCCCACTTAACAGACTTATGAACTTTCTGCACTTATCTATCTTTTTAGCTTGCCTCCCAACCCCCCAAATTTTGTGTCATTCATAAATTTAGACACTAAAATTAATTTATAAAGAATCTGGTTAAAACAAAGGCTTGAACATTGCCTCCTTTATATTTCCCCATGTGAAATTGTCTGTTAACCATATACTTCATTTTCTGTTTGTAAGTTGGTTCCCCAAGTGTGACTAATTATCCTCTTTCCCCTGAGAAAAGCATCGGGACACTCCACTAAAAACTGAATTATCAAATACATTATGAAAATTTACATATACTCCACCTACAGTTTTCTCCTTATCTGCATGCAAATTTACATCATAATGCAAGGCAATTATTTAGGGCTCAGAATTGCCTATCAGAGAAATCTTTTCTGTATGTAAATGTTCAATGATCCTAGCTTTAGAGTCTGCCTAAAACAGAGGAGAAACAGAGAACATAATCTTCTGGGTCCAGGCTAGATATCTTCCTCGTTCTGAGTATAAATTATAATTTGCTTGAGATTACAGATCTGGCCAAACAGTTTCTCAGTTACCTCCATTAACTCCTTCAGAGCTCTGGGGAATCCCTTTTCCTATTCAGTCTTCTTGTCACAATTTGTTTAGAATGGTCAGCTTAAAGCAAATCAAGGAAATGAGTTTGACAGTATCTAGACAAGGAAGAGAGAGGTGGACGGAAAGAAATACCCTAGAAAAGACACATCTTCCAAAGAATTCCTTAATTCTTTTCAGGGTCCAAGTTAGCACTGAAGCAGAGGTGCTCTCACATAGTGACTTTCATCACACCCAGCAATGCTCCTCACTCAGTCATCCACTCGGCACCTGTTGGAGCTGGGTACCATGCCAGCCGCTGATGATGCAGAAAGGAGCAGAAAGAACACATCCTGACCTTCACAGAGCTAAGATTCTAGTGGAGAAGGGCAGACAAGGGGGAAAAAATGAAATAATTTTTACACAGTGCTGGGGATTAAGCGCTATGAATCAATTATCAAGGAAACGTAACAAAGAAAACTAAATACCTGTGGTTAAGGAAATCTACCATCAGTCTTTGAATTTGGAGATGTTGGAGAAGCAACTGTCTCCACTGAACATGATGACTTTTGACCTGATAGGCTCTCCAGGTTACAAGCAAGAACTGGCCCAGATCAAGGCATAGAGCAGCACAGAGCAAAAAGATTAAATGATAAGTGAAAAATCCAGTGTCAGGGTAGCATTAAAGTATGCAGGTGTCTTAGTCACCTCAGGCTACTGTCATAGGAGACCACAGACTGGGTGGCTTAAACAACAGGAATTTATTTAGTTAATTTACCTAGTTGAGTTCTGGAGACTGGGAAGTCCAAGATGAAGGTGCCAGCTGATTCGGTTCCCCCTTGGGGGCCCTCTTCCTGGCTTGCAGACAGCCGTCTTTTCATTGTGTCCTCACACAGTGGAGAGAGACAAAGCACTCGTCACTCTTTCTCCTCTTATTAGGGAACTAACGCCATCACAGGGCTCCACCATTACGACCTCATCTAAACCTGATTATCCCCCAAGGCCCACCTGCAAATACCATCACATTGGGGGTTAGGGCTCCAGCATTTGAATTTTGAGGAGACACACACCCTCAGTCCATAACCGCTGGGGTGAACATCCTACCAGAGCATGCTTAGGAATGCTTTGTTCTGTGTGCAGAGACCAGAGCTTTTCCACCATAGTCAGTGGTGAAAGCTCCAATGGTGAAGGTGGTCTTTGCCTCACCCCCAGGACTCCGGTTCCATGGCAGCAATTAGACAGGTCTCCGATGTTGCCCAGCCTCAGCCACCAATGAACTGCAGTCCAAGTTTCTATGACAAATCCTGTGTCACCTTCAGGCATGCTTCCTGCCTAAAGGGGGAGAACTGAAATGCTACATACAATTTCTCTCTTAATACTGCAAATGAGGAATGTTACTCTCAAGCACATTCTTTCTTACATAACTGAGACGAGAGAAAAAATTTAAAAGGGTATTTCAATTAACTTTGATATAGTTACAAAGCAATTTAAAAGCTTATTCATTCTAACCCTGAGAAATACCAATCTGGGCCAGACATGTTTCTGTGCTTTTAATATAACAAAGAAAAGAAAGTACATCCTACATACATAGATAGCTATGAGCTTTGATTTTTAGGTGCCCATTTTGAGATATAAGGAACGTTTTAGTGTTGTAGGATCAGGAACAAATGGCAGAATACTTGATTCTTTGTGAACACAGCTGATAAGCCCATGCTCAGAAAGAATCTCCTTTAAAAGAGTACTTCTCCTCTCCTTGGTCATTTTCAGAACTATGTACACAGACTAAAAATAAAGCCAAAATTATTACTTTTGGAGAGTACGGGGCAATGTACGGATAATGCAAGCCAATCATTAATGACATTCCAAAGTGACATGGTGATACAAATGAGGAACAGCATGTCCTCCTATTAATGCTTCAGAAACTATTTATTACCACGATTTAAAAAGTGAGTCTAGGGCTTCCCTGGTGGCGCAGTGGTTGAGAGTCCGCCTGCCAATTCAGGGCACACGGGTTCGTGCCCTGGTCCGGGAAGATCCCACATGCCGCGGAGCGGCTGGGCCCGTGAGCCATGGCCGCTGAGCCTGCGTGTCCGAAGCCTGTGCTCCGCAACGGGAGAGGCCACAACAGTGAGAGGCCCGCGTACCGCAAAAAAAAAAAAAAAAAAAAAAAGTGAGTCTAAAGTAAATGATGTACGTCCATCATGGCCAAATTTGCAGAGCAGCTCCAAGAAACTGGGCCATGTTTATATATAACCAGATCATGACACGCACAAGTAAGAATGCGCAAACCAGTGAAACCCAACTGGAAACCGACAGGGTCCCTGACAACCTCCGATGTCTAGTAGTGGTCGCTGCCAGAAGCACTACCTCAAGGATGAAATGGGGTGTCCTGGGGGTGGAGGCAGGGAGGTGGGAGAGGCCAAATTTGCAGATAAAATCCACAAACAATGATGACCAATTGCCTGGCACTTGCAGCAATCTGTCTTAAATCACCTCCTTTCTTAATGATTTCCTGTGGCTGAATAGAAATAAAACAAGCCCGACCTCTTCCTTAGAATGTTAGTGAACGTGGCAGCAGTTTACACTTGTCACCAGAGTTGCGCAGGGAGGCGTGAGGAGGTCACGAAGTGCTGCGGGCCTGTGTGTATCTGTATTCAAGCGCCCAATGTGTTGTTGGAACTCTGGATATTGTTAGTAAAATATTAAAGTTTCCTTATAAGCTGTTTTGGATCATGATTTCAAAAGAGGAAAACCAATTTGCACCCACTCTGGAGAAGGTAATTGGTGCCAAGGAGAGCTCTGGGCTGGTCAAGCACAACTGCACAGTGGAAAGAGTAAGGCTGGGGCTCAAAGCGCCTGGGTGGGAACTCTGGTTCCACCAGTAACAACCTGTTTGGCTGGGCAAATCACACGATTTCCTGGAATCACAGTTTTCCTCAGCTGGAAAATGGGGTTGGCTGTACCTACCCTTCAGGCTGTTGTACGGCACACTGCACACCCATCCCTCTTGCCAGAAAGAGGCCGAACGCCTTTCCCTGGTGGGAAACATTTGGGCCCCATGACCTGACGTTATCAGAAGGATTAAACGGGGTGCTGTGGCCTCTCCCGTTGCGGAGCACAGGCTCCGGACGCGCAGGCTCCGCGGCCATGGCTCACGGGCCCAGCCGCTCCGCGTCATGTGGGATCTTCCCGGACCGGGGTATGAACCCACGTCCCCTGCATCGGCAGGCAAACTCTCAACCACTGCGCCACCAGGGAAGCCCCTAAACGAGGGTTTTTAAAAGAAGCCTCTAATAGACTAACTCCAGAACAACAAAATAAAACAGCAACGATGATTGTCTTTGGGGAGGAAAGCTAGATGGTTGTGGGATGCATGTAGAGGGAAGTTGACTTCTCACTGTGTGCTCTTTTGAATTGTGTATCGTGTGTATGTTTAACCTAATCAAAGAAAAATAAAATGTGATTCTTTTAAAAGTGCCTTTGAAACCCATCCCACTTTGTGTGTTCATCTTTCCTATAGGACTAATAGTGAATTAAAGCTTTCGTCAGCTCCTTGGATATTACTCAATGTGAAAGGCATCCCAGAGGAAGAGCAGATCATAGGTTCCTACCTGAAAGAAGGAATCAAGCTCAACAATTATTTCAAATTTTCTTAATAGGAAACATGGTATGTGTTAACATGTGAACCCCTGATATTTTTAAATTGGTCCATCCTACCCTAAAAGAAAAAAAGCTTAACTTATAAACTTTCCTCTCCTCCTTCTTCAGGCAGCTCTGTTTTCTCTGGTCAGCTCCCTAGTTTTCTCTACAATGAAATAAGGTCATATACCCCCTTAACTTTCCGCATCACCAAACACTAACTCGCAACAGAAAAAAAGAAAGGGGCCCGAGGATAAAAAAGATAAAGACTTTTAATGTCCTTCATTTGAAAAAGAAAAGTAATAGTTACTATTCAGGCTGCCAATCATGTTGCCTTTTAGACTTTAAGTTCTCAGAGGGGAAAGTGTTTTAATTTTCTTTAGCATCTTAAGCACTGTCAAGTCTACCTATGTTTTAAAATAAACATTGTTCGAAAATAATGTTCTTTATGTAGCTCAGAAGCAATATCGTGTAACAATTGATTCCACAGCAAAGCAAAGCTCTCACTGGTATTTCCTGACAACCTCACACTCTCAGTGCATCCCTGGGCTCACGACCGCCATGTGCACCCAACCGCAGTTCTGTTTAGAACAAGACGACCTGGGTCCACATTCTAAGCCCCTATTTTAGTAAAGCTGCCAACCAAAATGCCTTCCACACTAAATGATAGCAGTCCCCATGGTCCTCTTGTGATTACTGAAAAATCTCCCTCAGAGGAAATGACATTCTTCAACTTTTCCTTTTTTTCACCTTTGATATATTTACTTACGCATGTCTTAGTCAGTCCATTAATACTCTGGAAACCTGAGAAGCTTTCCTCAGGAAGACAATGAGAAGAAACACATCTTTATCCCGTTTTAGAGAAAAGAAGATTTGTTAAAACAGTTTTCTGTGCTTCCATATTGGAAGTCTGCGTAAGGAAGAGAGATTTGTGGAGGAAATCTCTTAATTCTAACAATAAGAGCTGCTTTAACTGTGTTAAAGAAGCAGTGTTTCAGTGATTCATGTCTAAGTGAAACCATTATTTTCCTGAACCTGCCAAAAACTTACACAACTCATTCGTGTGATTTTATTACAATTAAGATTCCCATAATTTTGGAAGAGAGACATACATTTTAAAATCTTTTGGGAAGGGCAATGAATTGCCCTGAAAAGTAGAACAAAGAAGAAGGCCTTGTTACAATGCTAGTGAGCAGGGGACAAGGGCCAGCTTCACTTCAGTAGTTCTGTGGTGACACGAAATGTGCCAGGTGACACAGCCAAGGCCAAGAGGGATTTACTCAAAAGGAGATACAAAGAGGAAGAGAGAGAGTTTACAAAGGTTTAGGGGTCTTGTTTCTGGTTTTTGCCTTGAATATATAGACGAGTCAACCATCACCACAGCCAAGATCCTACAAATAAATAAATAAATTTTCCTTTTAGGGAGAGACGTAGTATCTCTTCCCCTAGACTGGAGAGAGGAACTTCTGAAACTCTACTGGGGGGTGGGGCATGGGAATAGGAGGATAAAAGAAAAGAGAGGGGCAACCTTTCTCTGCCAGTAAGCCCAGAGCACCACTGCTAGAGTCACCTGGCCTAAAAAAGGCACAGAAAGTTGAAAAGCTTTCTTTCCACCTTTCTTCCACCTTCAATCCTTCTATCCTACATCAAATATTGGCTGCCATAATATTTAATTAAAAAAAAATTTTTTTTTTTACTCATGGGGACCTATAGTCCAGGCTAGTGATGGGTCAGCATTATTTGCAACAAAAGTTTTCATTACAGTGTCTCATTATTTTACACACCAGGTATATGTATTCCATATATACAAGCACATATTGATGGTGTCCATAATAACACCTCTGTAAAAAGTAAAGGCATCAGTGAAGCACTGTGAAGACTTCTATATAAATAGGCAAAACTTGGGAGCAATTTCTCAACATCAATATGTCCTACCCTACTTTCAGTGCCAAGAGCTCACTCACAGAGTCAGCACCATTCACTGGAAAGGGCACTAGACTGGAATCAATGGGATGGGTTGTGTCAGCCATCAAATCTTAAATGTCACCTATCTAAGCATCTGCTTCCTTATTTAGAAAACAAAAAGTGCTCTTGGGCCCCTTAATTTAAAATTCCCCATACTCATATTCCTACTGAGAAATCTGGATAAAATACCAACTCCTAATTCAACAATGCCATGAATTATTACCAGGAACAACAACAACAAAGTAAGAAAAATATTACTACAATCATCCTTCTTCCCTATGAAATCAGTGATTATGGCAACATCTCCAAAACTTAGTGGTAGATTTCCCCAGTATTCCATATATCAAAAGAAAATATATGTACAGAGAAATATCTGGTGCCCTCACGAGAAAAAAATTTCAGTATATGTTACCTTATGTGTGGAGCGGTGATTTCCCTGAGGGTTGGAGGACTCTTGGCATTTTAGAAAGTTCTTTGTCTTTATCCAAACTCTACAATCCATGATGAAAACTGTGGACTTATTTTCACCCCCCAATCCCTGATAGTAGCTGGTCTGATATATATAAAGAAATTGTTTAAAATTTTATCCAAATTTTCAGTTTGTTAATAACAAAGATATCGCTCCAGATTTCATCAACTTTAATATCCCACTATAGCTTCTCCGTGAACTATAGTACCTGGATTACAGGAAGGTACAGTCTGTAACTATGAAAGAACATTTCATCATCGTCAACAAAAAAGCATTTATTAAGTCGTAATTATACTTGATGCTTCACTGATCACCTTAAAAGGAAAAAAAGAAAGAACAAGAGTAACGTGGTCCTTCCCTTCTAACTGAACCCAGTCTATTACTGGAATAGTGCCCTGAACCAGCATGATAGGGACATACAGATGGCAAAACAAAACAGCACAGTTAATCAAGAAGGCATAGACTGACACACAAGGGTGAGCAGGAAAGGAGAGAGCAGGGGTGTTAGATGCATAACTGAGATGGGAACAATACAGAGGTCTAGAAAAGTTGAGATAAGATGAAACATCTGAGTTCTTAACAATCTGGGAAGACATCCTGGATTTTTCAGTGGGGAAATGTTCTTTGGTTAGTGGGCTGAGGGCTCAGAAAAGGCTCAAAAAAACAAGTAGGATAATCAGTCTAGAGGGCTCTCCCCTTGTGATTGGCTTACAGAAGTCCGCTCCCCCTACAAGGCCACGTGGGGCCCTAGACCCACCGTAGAGTCTTTGGGGGAGAGGATGGTGCAGCAGCTGACTACCTGCTGGCAAGGACAAATAGGAGGCCAGAAGTCTGACAAGGACACAGAGACAGTGGTCCCAATACAAGAGAACAAACTTCTACATCCAAGCAGAGGAAACGGCAAAGAGAGGAAGCAGTCTGTTTAGAAGACATTGGAAAGGACGCATTTTCTTCAGCAGCAGGTGGCTTCTTATGTGTCTCACCTGCACCCTAATACCATTGCTTTCAGAAGGTTTTTTGCTACTGAGTACCTTAGTACTTTGCATCTGAGAACAGCGACCTACTTACCTCTAGTATCTTAAAATGCTGAAACTTAACCACAAGTTTGAAGTTTCTGTGGATATTATTGTGAAATGGTTCACATCCCTAAATCATTCCTTCTCAACTGCTCCTCAAAGGCTTAAAAATAGGACATCTCAGAGTGATTCAACTGGCTTAAAATAATTCACAAACGTCTTCCTCAAAGGAAGCAGGGGAAAGACAGGCGGTGGAATACAAATGAGATGACAGGTTTTGTCAACACGGAGAGAGGTGACTAGTTTGGAACTAACAGATCAGATAGAGTCTGGAGTTAGCAGTAGAATGGATTTCATCTCAATCAGATTATTGCAGCCAGGAGTTAGTTGTTGGATTTAGAGAGAATGCAGAGGTTAACAAAACTAAAAAGACTGGTCCCTAAACAATAAAGTATATAGATTAAGGAGGTGATGATCAAGGCAGAGAATTCCTCTTATCTCTATTAAGCTACATCTACATGTCAGCAGACTTTCTGTACCTATATGGTAGCCATCGATTTTCTCAAGGAAAGACAGTGCCCAGGGATAGGCACCAGACAGGATGTGTGGGGAAAGAAATGAGAAGGGACAGTGCATGGAATTGTTGCCCAAGTCTATAAACACTACAAAGGTACATTCTTTTTGTATTTTAATGCCACATTCTGTAAGCTTATAAATTAATTCACCAGTAATTTATTTTATACCCATCACACATCAGGCACTATGCCAGGCCCTAAGGGCACAAAAGTAAATAAATAATAAAGTTGATCATTATAATAGCTTTCATTATTGGGTGCCTAACATGTGCCAGGGACTCTACTTCCATTATACAATGGAATGCCCACAACATACCCTTAAACGAGGCATTAAGTTCCCACTTTGCCAATGAAAAACTAAGAGGAAGAAAGGACGGCTCTGAGAGATTACATGAAAGTGGCAGATCTCTCAGGGAACTCCAGTGCAGGAGCAAGATAAGCAAACTAATGTTTACAATACTCTATGGTAAATACTAAAGAGAGATTTTTTTTTTTTTTTTAAAGGGAGGAGCTCAGCATAAGGGAAGGGAGATAGGAGGGGACTGGGGACGTTAAGGAGTGTGGGGAGGGGCGGTACTTGGGTGATGGGAGAGGAGCCCAACACACGCGGAAGATAAATAGTCCCATAGTCCCGGAAGAGAGATAGGGATAATATGAGCTGTCTTTCAACCATACCCACAAAAGATTCCCTCTACATTTCTGCAGGATGAAGAATGTTGCTAAGAGAAGGCAGCCGGGCTCATGCATGGTGTTTCTGGGATGCCACAGAGGCTCTGACAGGACACTTTTTATCAGCCTGAAGAAGAGGGGGCATTTATCATGACAGACTAATTGCTCACTTTGAGTGATATTGTTCTATCTATCTAGGTACCCTATGTGGCTATATAGTAATGACAGGTTTTTAAACAAACAATACAAAGCTTCTATGTCCAAATAAACGCCCCCAAAGTAGTTAGTCACCTTAAGTTTAAACGCTGATTTCAGTTCAAAGCATTTCAGGTACAACTCTTCTGAAATTGCCTTCATAGCTTGCTATACATTCTTTTGAACATCCTTAATGCTGAAAAATCTTTATCAGTGAAAATGTAATATTTTTGGGTTCGTTTTAGGTCAACAATGACTTTGAGCTAAATCCATGATGACTGACTAAAATTTCATAGGGTAAAAATAATGGAAAATGCCAACTAAATGTCAGTCACTAAGCTAAGTGTATTTTATAAATCATCTCACCTAATTTAGTTCTCACCACAAATCTGTAAGGAGGATATTAGTGTCCCTCTTTAATACCTCTTTAATAATTATAAAATTAGTATATGTTCACTGAAGGAAGTTTGGAACATCCAGAAAAGTAGAAAGAAGAAACCAAACCTCCTTCAAGTTCTCACCACTCAGGTCTAACCACTATTGACATCACTGTGCTTATTGGTCTAGGCTTTTTCTGTGAGTATATAAACATGCTCTTTCCCCAAAAACTAATCACACAGTACATAACTTGATAATTATTCACTTAATGTTATATTCTCAACAGTTTTTCAAGTCACTGAATTCCTTCTACAAAATCGTCTTTACTCACTGTTTGGTATTCCTGTATGTGGATATGTCATCATCTACTCAAAGAATTCCAGTATTTCAGTGTTTCAAATGAACATTCTTCACGTAGATCTTTTTGTGGAGTCCTGTGATCACTTCCTTCAGATAATTTCCTCCGAGTAGAACTGCCGGATTTAAGGCATGCATACATATATTTAGTGGCTGTCATAATTTCCCCAACTTTTAGATGAGTAAATGAAAATTCAAAGAAGTACTTTGAACAAAGAAGTCATAAACCCAGAATGTAGCATAGATTGGCTTTGACCCAGGTCTGTGACTCTCTAAAGACTGATTTTTTTTTTCCACGATGATAAATAAAATTCAGTCAAAAATGAGACATGTCAATTAAAAAAAAAAGTTTTCACGCATGCAATCCAAACCATTCCTAAAAGACTTTTTTTAAGGAATTAAAAGCATGCTTTGGATTTGCATTTGTTTCCCTAATGATCCTTTAAAGAACCAAGCTCACTTCTGAGTTTATGTTTTTGTTATGTTCATTTTTAAAGCACTCACTTTACTTCCTTGTTACCTTCTTAGAAGATGTCAGTTCTGTCCTTTATGAATTTACAATACTATCAAGATTCTGGCCTAAGCATTGGGCTTCTGGTTGAACTGCCAAAAAGCTTATTCTCTCCAGCTTTTAGACAACTTAATTGGGATAAACTTGGTTACAATTCAAGCAAGCCACAGCCAGGTGGGGAGCCCACACCCGCGCGTTCAGAATACCAAATGACTAATAGATAACCAGTCTTCTTTAAGTCTGGCTACATTCTGATAACAGAGGAAATAAACATTTCCAACCCAAAGTTCTACTGGTTTGTTATAAACATATAGCCTGTTCTCCTGGAAGGATGAGTGCCATGAGCAGTACAAGTACAACTCTTCCTTGCACATTTGTCATTGACAGGCGGTTGGAAATGGATCAGAGAAAACCCACCTGGTGGGGGAGGTGCTCTGGAAGGGATGGGTGGAGATACTGTGCTGAAACTGTGTTTTTATAGTTGAGTCTACAACCTTTCCAACAAGTCCTTAATTAATTGGCTCCA
Organism: Neophocaena asiaeorientalis asiaeorientalis; assembly: GCF_003031525.2. Classification (NCBI taxonomy): domain Eukaryota; kingdom Metazoa; phylum Chordata; class Mammalia; order Artiodactyla; family Phocoenidae; genus Neophocaena; species Neophocaena asiaeorientalis. The sequence goes on from NW_020172637.1 coordinate 2,780,492, forward strand.
GGCACTCATCCCACTTTGGGAACCAACAGGATTTTAAAGGTGTATCAGAGGAGAGAGATTTTAAAGATAAAGAGAAAATTTTAAAGAAAAGGCAGAGGAGGAAGTTGATTTAGGAATTCTACTGCAGGCTTTCAAAGCTTTGTAAGGATGCTTTCCACGACCTCTCTGGGAGCACCACTGGTTTTCCCCAGTGCTCTAATCTGATGATCTACAGCCCTGCTTTCTCCCTTGATCACCAGCCTCAACTGCAGTGTTTCACCAGCATCTCAAATGTAACTTAACCAACAGAACTCTGCATTCTCACCCAACCCATCATCAACCCCATCTTTTTTTTTTTTTAATTTATTTTATTTTTGGCTGCGTTGGGTCTGCGTTACTGCGCGTGGGCTTTCTCTAGTTGTGCTGAGCGGGAGCTACTCTTCGTTGCGGTGCGTGGGCTTCTCATTGCGGTGGCTTCTCTTGTTGTGAAGCGTGGGCTCTAGGCGCTTGGGCTCAGTAGTTGTGGCGCACGGGCTTAGTTGCTCCGTGGCATGTGGGATCTTCCCTTACCAGGGATTGAACCCTTGTCCCCTGCACTGGCAGGCGGATTCTTAACCACTGCACCACCAGGGAAGCCCCCATCGACCCCACCTTCCCCAACCCCAACTACTCCTTCTCCAACTTACCCTGTCAGTAAATGGCACCACCATGCATAGAGCTGTTCAAGCCATCTGAGATTCTGCTTTTTCCCGTAACCAAATATCCCGTAGGCTTACCTCCAAAACATCCCCATTCCACCCACTGATCCTTCTCACCGTTCCCACTGCTATTCCCCTAGGACAGACCTCAACAGACTCTCATCTAAAATTCTTGTTTCTACTTCTGCCCCTTAACAATGCTTTCTCAGAGAACTCTCCTATACTGTTGGTGGGAATGTAAATTGGTGCAGCCCCTATGGAAAACAGTATGGAGATACCTCAAAAAATTAAAAATAGAGTTGCCATATGATCCAGTAATCCCACTCTTCGGCATATATCCGGACAAAACTATAATTCAAAAAGATACAAGCACCCTTATGTTCATAGCAGCACTATTTACAATAGTCAAGACATGGAAACAACCTAAATGTCCATCCACAGATGAATGGATAAAGAAGATGTGATATATACATATATATACACAATGGAATACTACTCAACCATAAAAAGGAATGAAATAATGCTATTTGCAGCAACATGGATGGACCTAGAGATTATCATACCAAGTGACGCAAGTCAGACAAAGACAAATATACAATGTCTTATATGTGGAATCTAAAATATGACATAAACACACATCCACAAAACGGAAACAGATTCACAAGCACAGACAACAGACTTGTGGTTGCCAAGGGGGAGAGGGGAGAGGGAGGGATGGAGTGGGAGTTTAGGATTAGCAGATGCAAACTATTATATATAGGATGGATAAACAACAAGGTCCTACTATACAGCAGAGGGAACTATAGTCAATATGCTACAATAAACCATAATGGAAAAGAAAAAAAAACAAACAAACAATGCTTTCTCCACACAATAGTCTAAGTAATCTTTCAGAACATAAATGAAGCCAGTGGCCTATTTAAAACACTCCAATGGCTTTTTGTCACAGGCCAGACTCCTCACTATGGTCCAGAGAGCCACGTCCCTGCCTACCTCTCTGCCCTCATCCTCCAGCCCACACCCCTCCCACTCACCACTCAGGCCTGGCTGTCTCCCCACCCCCCACCCCCCACCCCCAGTGTACCCACTGCCTGGAACCACTCAATCTCTCAGACCTTCATGAAGCTGGTTTATTTCTACCATTCAGACTTCAGCTCAAAAATTATTTCCTCAGGAGGCTTCCCTAACTCCCCCCAACAAAAGGTGCCCCACTTCATAGCACTCAGCACTAGTGGAAATCTTGTCCTATTTGTCTAAATAATTGTTTATTGTTCTCTCTCGCACTAAAATAGAGGCTCCTAAAAGACAGACTAGTCTAACTAACACATCATTCTATACTAGAACATAAAACAGAGCCAAGCTCAGAGTAGTCACTCAAAAACTGTCTCAAATTAAAAAATCAATAAATGATGGAGAATGGTGGATGGGTGGAACCTGTTCCCCCTATTATTGTCTTAAATTCATCAAGAAAACAATGTTCTGATTTTTTTGAGGTTCAGGCAATAACATTAAGTTGAGAGAGATTCAGCCACTAGATAACTTACTCCAAGCTGTAAATTAGGCACTTTTAATAGTCACATCAATTCTTAGGCTATTAGTACACTAATGTATTAGTGGCCTGAAAGAATTGACAAAGCTTCTGAAGTACATTTCTCATGACTAGCTAGAGGGTGGTGAGAGAGAATCTGGCATGTTGTATTTTATACATTAACTCCTGTTGGGTGGAGGGGTTTTTTGTTTTGTTCTTTTTATTTTAAACCTGATTGTCTTTGCCTAAAGAATTCTGGATTTGAAAAGTAAATTCTTTAAGATATCTGATTGTAATCTTATTCAAAATGCTGAAATAATTGATGATGTTTAGATTACTCATCTTGTCATCTAGTAAAAAGTAAGCATTTGGACCCCAAAAATATACGTATGTATATATACTCACACATATCACCGCACAGAAATAAGAACATATTACATTAATGAGTTTGCTGTATGCATGAAACTTTCTCAGTATATAATGCACGAGTGGCAAAATAGGTCAAAGAGTGGGAACCTCCACGTCTTTGAAATCGTTATGAATACAATGCTGTCCCCACATCACCTCTTACCTTAGAGTTTCAAAATAGAGCCTTGCAAGAAATGTGAAGCAAAATAAAAATCCTAGCTCTTGTGTGGCAATTATAGCAGCACTGAAGTCTGGGGTTCTGGTGTCCTATTCATAGGGACACATTCTTGTGGCTAAAACAGTGCTTCTAGGTTGTCTGATCTGAATGCAAAGGATTTTCCAAATGTGTTTTCATAATGAGTGTTAGGATTGGGGCATATATTTTATCCAAACTGTGAAAAGCCAATGGTAGCAATTCAATATTCTATCAATGATCTAAGTGACATGCTTACTTTTTTTCATGGAAACATTGTGGAGGAACACTCTTTAAGCCACTCTCTTAATGCCAGGCTTATTTTGTTGTTGTTGTTTTTTGTTTTGTTTTGTTTTTGCGGTACGCGGGGCTCTCACTGTTGTGGCCTCTCCCGTTGCGGAGCACAGGCTCCGGACGCGCAGGCTCAGCGGCCATGGCTCACGGGCCCAGCCGCTCCGCGGCATGTGGGATCTTCCCGGACCAGGGCTCAAACCGTGTCCCCTGCATTGGCACGCCGACTCTCAACCACTGTGCCACCAGGGAAGCCCCAGGCTTATTTTTTATTTCAATGTTTACTTCAATATACCTTCCCCCCATGTAAAACATGGCTCCTTCCCTTTCCTCCCATCATGTCAATAAAGCTGTGTCCATGTCAGATAACAAGAAAACTGGGCTGTTTAGAAGCAAGGAATAGAGAGGTTTTCTGCCGGATAATTGTCGTGGCTCGGAAGTTCCCTGAGTTACTCTTGGGGGGGTTGAATTGTTCACTTCTCTGTGTCTCCAATAAAAATGTTAGCAACCAGAGGGCTCATCTTTCTCAGATTTACCTCCTCTCTCCCAGGTTGTTTTGTGCTTTTAAAAAACTGATTTCTCTGTCCATGTCTGTAGCAGATGTTGCTTTATTGCTTGCTAACATTATGCTAACATTACACTTAGAAAACAGTCTGTGGAGCCTGACTTCTGTCAACACAGTCTACGGGTTACAGCACAAGCTGGGAGATTTTTTCCAGCTCTAGTCAATGATTCCCTTTAGGCAAGTTGCCTAACTTCATCAGTTTCCACATGTAGACATGGGGCTCCATGATAATATATAGCTGAAGCCTTTGGAGGAAAGGCCACATTTCTTGTTTCTCAAAATTTCTCCTTGCAGACACATTAAAAGTCTTCTGACTTTTCAGACAAGAGAAAGACCCGTCATTTAAAAATGACCTTTCCTTGCTTAGCGGGTCAAGCATTTTTTTTGGACTCTTGCTTTTTAAATACATCTTTGTATCTCAAATATACAACTGTCTCTTTTGAAACTTTTGAGTATTTTCCAAAACTTGAATGTGTGTGGACTCAAAGACAGATTATCAAGGTATCATTCTGGAGATAGAATATATTGCCAATTTATTTTACTAATACATATATAACACCATTCTACAAGAACCTTGCTTGTCCAGCTGAGCAAAATGAATTGTTTTTTCTTTGCTTTAAGGCTAACAACCGAAGTTCAAGTCAACAGACTTTAAGCACAATCCAGGGCCAAGAAGAGTGGAGAAATAATGACAAATGAGGCATGAACTCTTCCCTTAAGGAAATGATGATCTAGGAGCGGACAGGGACTTGTAAGAAACTACAGTACACAGTCACAGTAAGTAAGGACTAAATTAAAATGCAGACTTGCTCTGAGCCGCTGATGGAGACCACTGAGACAGGTGAAGACTTCAAGAATACAATGGCTTTTAAGGTGGATCTTAAACGAACACTTGAATTTCAATACCTAAAGCAATGACTAAAGACTTAGAACGCTGAAGGAAGTAGTGATTCTTGGTTTTAGAAATTCTGTTTTTTTGACATGCTGGGCTATTTTTAAGTGCTAAATGTTGCCATTGTTTATCGTATACTACTCTTATGTCCAAGTTATTGAAAATCTGTAACTCAAATCATTTACATCTTGAAATTATTACTGCAGTTAAAAGTTCAAATCAAACAAAAGTACATTTATTTAGAAAGGCTCTTGACCACATTCCCTCACCTGTTTGAAACCCTTCCAAAATATTTTATTGTTCCTTTAATTTCCATTTCCAGGGTTTATGTTTATTAGTCTCTTGCATTTCCTTCCAGAGGATAGGAGCAGCTAGGGAAAAAGTAAAAGTGCTTGATGGAGGGTTAGAGGAGGAGGGAAAGGCATGCCCCAGGCACAGCTCCAAGCCTTTCCCACCCTCCCCAGCCTAACCTTCTCTTTTGTCTTCAGAATTGAATTCTCTTGGTTAGAGCCATTCTGTGAGGCTCTAACTCTTCCCACCAGGATAATTTATGTTAGTCTTCATCTTCTTCCCCAATCATACTTCTAGGGAGAATCCAGCTGAAGGGAGGGGAAATCTCAGGCCTGGAGACTGGCGGAATAGCATTTGATTAGAAAGAAACGTAATCAGAGCTCACTGTTCTATAAATGTATCACATGAACTAAATACCAAAATTTCCATATCTTTGTTTCACTCCAGAATTACAATCACTATGAGGGAATTATTAATATAAATACTTGAGGCACTGATAGTACTCTGTGCTCTGTTGAATGTGTTTGGGGGAGAGGGCTGAGGGGCAAATATTGGGGACGTATATTGGGACATTTGGGACTTACTTATACTAAGAATTTATTCTTTGTTTATCTGAAACTCACATTTAACTGCAAATTCTGTATTTTTATTTGCTAAATCTGGCAACTCTAAATGGAATTTGGAAACTGTAAGGTCACTGCAATCTTTGAAAGATCAGTTTCCAAACAAGCCACAGGGAAGCCAGATCACCAGAGGATTAGGAGTGAGTGGTTATCAGGAAGGGGATACAGAATAGCCTGCTTTTCTCAGAAGTTGGATGCTGAAAGGAAAGAGATGTGTTGCGATTTGGTTTATGTACAGGCCTTTTGGATATGCTCAAAATGATGACATGATTCAGTTAAATAAAGGAACGCATTTGGTTAAGACTAGGTATCATCTCAATAGGTTGTGCTGGAGAGTCTGTCAAGAAGCATAAATCTGCCATTTTGCCTTTTAAAATAATTAGCACAGGGCTTCCCTGGTGGCGCAGTGGTTGAGAGTCCTCCTGCCGATGCAGGGGACATGGGTTCGTGCCCCGGTCTGGGAGGATCCCACATGTCGTGGAGCGGCTGGGCCTGTGAGCCATGGCCGCTGAGCCTGCACGTCCGGAGCCTGTGCTCCGCGACGGGAGAGGCCACAACACTGAGAGCCCCGCGTACCACAAAAAAATAAATAAATAAAATAAAATAATTAGCACAAATGTACCATTTCTGATTCTTATGTCCAAATAAAAATTCTGTATATTTAATATAATTATAATTAATCCAATTTTACCTCTTCAAACACTGAGTAGAAAATATTTGTTTACCTTAGGAAAAATTTTAAAGCAATAACTGACTGTGTCAAAAGAAACTGAAAAGATAACAACCTGGGAGAAAATGTTTGCAACATACACACATAATGAAAAAACAATTTGTGTCCAGAATATATAAAGAATGACTAAAGACAGACAAGACCAAGTTAACAACCCAATAACAAAAAGGGCATACAAAATGAGCAGACATTTAACCAAAGCAGAAACATATACTCAGAAGCTCAACCTTTTTAGAAACAAAGGAAATCCACTACAAGATACCAGTTCACACCCACTATATTGGCAAGAACTTGAAGGTCTCTTCAAACGTTGGAGAGAATGTGGAGCAATGAGAACTACGAGCCACTGTTGGTGGGCGTGTGGATGGACTCCCTGATTTTGAAAAACAGTCTGGCATTGTCTAGGAAAGTTGCAGGTGTGCGCAGCCCACTTTTTGTACTCTAGAGAAAACCTTCCTTGTGAACACCAGGAGACATATAAGAATGTTCCTGATAGGCTGCAAACTACCTGGATGTAAGTCAAAAGGGAAGTAAACAGATAACATGTGGTATATTTATGCAACTGAATACAGCAGAGAAAATTAATGAGCTACATGCATATGAGGGAATCTCACAAACAAAATTCTAAACAAATGAGCAAACCATGGAAGGCATAAAACATTATACTTTCCACATGAAGTTAGAAAACTTGTGAAACTATAACTATTTTGTTATAACTAATACTATCTATGTGTGTATATATATATATATATATATCCTTTTCACTACAGTTTTGTCACTTATATGTTTTCCCACATGTATATTACTATATGCGTATATAGTTTTACCATATACATAATATTAGTTTTACCATGTACATAATATTACAGTTTTATATATATAAATTGTAAGGAAAAGGGTGAAAATGATAAATGCAAAAGTCAAGATAGTGGCTAACCTCTGGAGTAGGAAATATAGGGAGCTTCAAATAATTAGAAATATTTTCTTTCTTAACCAGATGGTAAACACAAGGGTATAATTTTATTGTTATAATTTATACTTTATATTTCTTATTTCATATCTATGCAGTATTTCGTAATTTTTCAAAAGAGAAACACATAAATTCTCATTATCAAATAAATTTTGCAGAAACTGACTTTGTTCGGATGAAGATTATAAATGTGTAACATATACGACTTAGCCCTCTTCTTGTCAACATATAGTGAGAGACGGACGTGTCAGGCCAGCGTGGGCTTCAAGCATTCGGAACACTGCATATTCAGCATAACTGGGAAGTTGTTGCATCATTGCTAATCACTGGTTTTATAGCTCTGCTTTGTGCTCAAGATTGAGCCTTTGAAAAACCACCCCACCTAGAATGTTAAACAGAATCTCCAAAACATGTTTTTCAAGTGCTATGAGACCCCCAAATTATCTGCCATAATGACAAATGATCCAATGAACACTGAATCCAAAATATTCTGTGACTTTAAAGACTCAGGTGCAGGATTACAGAAAGGGTACAATCAGATTTTCTCCTTGGAATAAGTTTATGTGTAGATAAACTTTATTCCACACCAAGTAGAGTCTATAAAAATCTAGAGCCTGGAATTTAACAAAGGTCAATTAATGGGGTCTGACTGGCACCCATCGACTGTTCTCTGTCCTGAAGCAGCTCAGTGAGGCCCCCATGCCTTCTTCTCTGGTAATACTCACCTCTGTTACCATCACCAGGTGTTCCTGTCAACAGATCATTAGCAGCAAGGTCAAGACCCTCTGACAATTGTCTGAGGGCCAGTATACATCTCACTCACTGATTGGTTCAGACTCCAGACTTATATAGGATAAAAGACAATTCATTGTTTTTTGGAGGGAAGGAGGAGCTCTTTGTTTTCTGATATGTATTACTTTAGAGGCTTTTTTTTTTAACCATTTCTGATATTAGTCTTTAAAAGAGAATTATAAATGTCTTATCTCATAAAGATACAAAATATAACTTAATGCTAAATGAAATTCACTAAGAACTATCAAGCACACCAAATTAACTTTGCATATTTACCGCTCCATTTTGTTCCTTGTCTCAGAGCTATGTAAGGGAACACTCCCAAACTACTGCGCAAAAGGACTAGAAACAAGATTCAATTACTAGGCTGTTGACGTTTAAACAGCCTTTTTTTCTTCTGAGAATGTTCACAATCCCTCCTATACTCTCACCATCCATAGCAGATTGCTTTTTAGACCTCACCCTCCTTTTCCAGGTGTCATTTCCTTACTGATGTCAGTAGATTGGTGTCCTGTTATTGTTTCCTTTACTCTACACATATTGCTTGAGTGATTGAACTAGTGCTATCTTCTACAAAGCAGGGTTCATGGGCTTTGTGATAGCAATTCCCCACCTAGGACCAGTCTTAGTTCAAATTTGAGATTGTGGCTATATTCCTGGTGGCTAAAGCAACTAAGATGCAACCTCTAAATAAATGGGGTTGACAACAAAGCCCTGTTCCAGTAGTACTACTACAATAGCAAAAGTTTAAAGCTGATACCTCATAATACAGAATATTTATGAAAAGTTTCTATGTGATAATTTTTAAATAGCCTAATGCAAAAGCAAAGAAACATGACAATAGCATAAAATCAGAACAGGGAGATATCATTTATACAGGTATAAATACAGCAACAAGAACTGAAAGGCTATATAGGTCATATTTGTATGGTCACTGGCGAATATGAAACTCGAACCCTCTCTTTTCTAATTTTTCCATTAATTAAATGGGAACAATAACTCCATTCACCTCCTAAGGATGTTGGAAGGATTCATGAGGCAATGCTTGTGAAGCACTCAAAGTTCTTTCAAGGAAAGATTCTATGTAAACAAAACGTTGTACTGTTCTAGCCAACCATAACCACACTCTGCTTGTTGAAAACTCAACCTCTATACGCCCAAAAGGAGAAGTTAACAGTCTAGTATTATACTATTTGTAGTTAGCTTACTCTGAGAAATAGGATGACATAAACAGATGGATAAAATTTAAAGTGTATCTTGAGGTGTATGATATCTCCTTTGATTTTACTTCTTTCTTTCTACACTTTGCCTGCATAAATATTATTTTTAACACCAAAAACTTATTTTTAATTAGTGCCCTACTTTCACTGCCTCTAACTGCAGTGTTATGGGCAATATCGAATATCAGTCAAGAATGCTTTAGAAAACATCACTGCTCTCATTTGGCTGAGAAAGAGATGTTAGTGAATAAAATGAGGCTAAGGTGCATGGAAAAAGAAAAGCTCTATCTTGATAAGGGTGAAACTGCCCATGCAGAATAAGAAAACTAACATGCACACCACCTCAACTGGGGAATAGAAACAGGAGAGAAAGAGACTTATGGTTGGTTCCAGATTCCTGCCCCACAGCTGCCCCATTCCTGTGTTTTGAATTGCACCATGGATTTGAGGTCATATCATCTGATTACAGGGTCTCATGGTTCTCCTCTCCACCCTCGGGAATTCCTAGTCATCGTGTTTGCCTACATCTAATAGGACATGGCCATTACTCTATGGGGCCACCATTCCCTACCGAGTTTTAGAAACTTTTTAAAAGGAAAATTCAGGGATCTTCTTATAATGAAAATTGCACTGGAAAAGATAGTGTAAATATGATTTCATTTTTTTACAAATCTCTGTTAAATATTGCCCTAGTAGGAAGCCCTACTCCTCCAAACTTTAAGCTGGAAAGATAAAAAGCATTTGTGCAAATGCCAAACAAACTGGCAGCTTACACTCCATTGATTTATTAATAACTTATTGAACTCCTGTAGTAAGGATTGTGCTTGTTGCTTCAAGCAATACAAAGATGATTTAGCTAAAACCCTGCTCTAAAGATTATATTCCATGAGTGCAGGTGGCAACGGAGAAGAGAGATAAAAAGCTGAAATAAGCACACAGGTCAATATAATCAGGTCTGTATCAAAGAGAAGTATAAACTGCAATGGGATAACTAATGAGGAAGAGATGATATTTGATTGAGGTATAAAGAAAATCTTCATGGAGAATGTGATGCTTGAAATGGACTTTGAAATATGGTTGGAATTTGATAAAGAAAAGATAACAGAAGAGAGAAATATTGACACAAATGTAGGAAGGAGAAATTTTTATGGTAGATTCAGAGAATTGCGAGCAGCCAAATTCAAATGGTGCATGGAATCCTTATACTGGCGTAGAGGATGGTGGATAAAAATAGTGGAGGCTAGATTGGGAAGGGCCTTGAAGGTCACAATAAGGAGTAAGAACCGAATTAAAGGGATCGCCAAGGGAGGAGGTCCTTTTAAATTCAATTAAAAGGAGCCTCTAAGGTTTTTGATCAAGAAAACAGCAAGATTTGACCTATGCTTTAGGATAAATAATTTGTCTAAAGTTGTGTCGGTTGATTATAAAAGGGGGGCCAGTGAGAAGATGAGCCAGTTATAAAGCTTTTACAATATTCTAAGAAATAGTAGTAGGGGTCTATACCTGGGTCTGGCAGCAGGCATGAAAAGGAGATGTCACAGATGGAATTCCCCATGAGTTATGCTGAGACTCTGAGATGTTTATGCAGGAAGTTTATTGGGGAGTGCACTCAGAAACACTTTTTAGGTGGTGAGGAAGTTGGGATTGGACAAATAGAAAAGTTAAACTGAAATGTAGTCGCACTAGAGGACTTGAGCCAATCCCAGATGAGGTTCTGAAGCTGGGATGGCCCGTTAAAGGTCTCCTATTGAAGCAATGGGTTGGGGTCCTTGTATGCATTAAGTGTACCAGCCATTGGATGTAAGGAAAAAAGAAGAAACTTTGCTGAAGTGAAACCTGCATGAATTGGCAGATGATCTGATGTGAAGGTGGAAGGAGAAAGAAAAGTCAGAGCTGAAGCCAAGGCTTAGGAACACCCAGGAATAACCTAGAAATGCAGTGGAAGACCTGATTTGGAGGAGAAGGTGACAGCTTCAACTGGGGACATACTGGCACATTCCTTGTTTTCTGGAATGCCATCTCTAAGATCATGCCCAGGGGGGCTGTAGAGCCTGCAGCATATCATACTTGTGTCCATGCAGGTACCTTACTGAAAAAGAAAAGACAAAGATAACTTGAGTTCGTCTTAACAGCACGGACAGCACTGAAGAGTACAAAAGGACAGAAGAATCCAGATAGACATGACATAAAAATTTTTAAACAAAAATTAAATTATCTCTATTTGTAGGTGATATGATGTAATCCCTGGAAAACCTTAGCTATTCAGTGATAAGATGAAACAATAAAATAATTCAGTAAGATATCAGGATACAAAATTAACATATAAAACTCAGTGGCCTTCAAATATACAAACGATAACCAATTAGAAAATATAATGTTTTGCAAGAGTCCCAAAATAAGATAAAGTAATCAGGAGTAAATTTAACAAGTAATATGTGAATCTTACATGAGAAAAATTTTATAGCTTTAAATTACTCCTGAAAGACATGAAAATAGACTTCAAAAAATGGAAAGATTTCCCTTTCTCTTGGATAGGATGGCTCAGTATTACAAAGGTATCGATCAGTTCTCCTTAACTTAATATATATTAATTTAATGCAATCTCAATAAAAATACCAATAAACTTTTGCTGGAGTTAGTCAAGTTGGTTCTAAAATTTATATTTTAAAAAAAAAAAAAAAGACAATCAACTTTCAAGAATAGCTAGGAAAACCCTGGAAAAAATGAGCAATGTAGAGACAGAGGACTAGCCATGGCAGATTTAAAGCATACTATAAGGCCTCTATAATTAAGAAAGTGTTATACTCTAATATGAATAGAGTAAATAGAGACAGACCATGAAATAGAACCATGAAATACATGATAAACGTGATGTCACAAATCAGTGGGGAAAAATAAAGACTTCCTATTAAACGGTGTTGAAGAAATTGTGACGCTATTTAGAAAAAGATAAAGCTAGATCCACACACCAGAATAAATTTCAAATATATTAAAGATTTAAATGTAAAACATTTAAATAATTCAAGTAGTAGAAGAAAACATGGGTGACTATCTTTATAATCTGGTATGGGAAAAACCTTCTAATTATGATTCAAATGCAGACATGAAAAAAATGCATTGATAAGCTTATCTAAATACATTTTTCAAAAAATAACTTGGCCAAAAAAATTTATAAGTGAAATTAAAAGACTAATGACAAATAAGGAGAAAATATTTTAAGCCTATATCACAAATAAAGACCTAATCTACCTAATATATTAATATCTGTAAAAATGAAAATGCCAGGAAAGAAAGAAACAAAAACTTAAGGTGAAATGAGCAAAAGATAAATAGTTCACACATACAAAGTAGAAAGGGTCACAGATAAACATATGCAAAGATGTTCAACTTTCCTCAAAATAAAAAAATACGAGTCAACACTACAGTAATTCTGTACTGATGTTCTCTCTCACCTATCAGATTGGCACAAATTCAAAGGCTGACAACACATTCTCTCACATCTTGCTGGTGGGAATGGAAAATAGGATAAACCCCATGAAGGAGAATTTAGCAATCCTTAACAAAACTACATATGCATCTACCCTTTGATCCAACAATTCCATTTCTAGGAATTTATCTCAGAGACACATCTTCAGAAATCCAAAACAACATGTGCACAAGCTGATTAACTGTGAAATTATTTGTATTATCAACATACTGGAAACAACCTAAATGCTCATCCCTAAGAGATAGGGGAACAAACTGTGGAACAGGCACCAACAGAGTAGTAAGCAGCTATAAAAAGTGAAGAAGATCTTTATGAATTGCTTTGAAGTGATATCCATGATATATTTTGTAATGGTGAAATCAAGTTACAACGAGAGTATGTAATATGCTATAGTTTGTGTAAGAAAGATAAACCAGAAATTAACCTGTAGATGGTGAGCAGGAACAGAGTGGCAGGGATAAGGATGGGAATGAGACTTTACCGCATTTATGTTTTTTTATGTTGCCTTTACTTTTGAATCATGTAGATGTTTTATTTATTCACAAGATTAAATTTAATTTTAAAATGATAAAAGAAAAGCAAAATGCTAAGGTTGAACACAAACAGAAATCAATCAGTATCAAATTGATCATATAACCGTATATCAAATTGATAATACAACAGCATAATGAACTTAATTTAAATAGCTTTTGAAAACAGAATTCAGGCTGCCTGTACCATCTTTGTGAAGTGGTACTCAGCTGAGGGTGATTTTGCCACTACCCAGCCGCCAGGGACCTTTGATGATGTTTACATTCATCTTTGATGGCCACCACTGGGGGTTGGGGAGGGAGTATCGGTTTCCAACATCTAGGAAGCCCAGGGATGGCACTAAACATCCCTACAACAAAGGACTATCCAGCCCCAAACACAGAGGGTGTTCAGGCTGAGAAATCCTATTTTAGTGGGAAACAGTCTGAGGACCAAAAAATTATGAAGAAATTTTGAGCTTTACTGTAGATCTGTTGTTGGGAGAGGTATTGATACAATAATTCTTTAAAAACATTTGTAAATATTATGGGATAGAGAGAATGAACAAATTTATTCATGGCGTTCAGAACCGAGCTTCTCACTGTGGTAGAAGGAAGATACAAACGTGGAGCAGGGAAAGGTAAGGGACCCTGGAATTGCTTAGTATGATCTCCTGGTTTAACAAAAAGGGAAAAAAGGTATCTCCCAGCTTTTCCTACTGAAAGGGCCTGAAGTAACAACACTTCAATAGCAATAAGCAGGCTTGGCACCCAGATCAGAGTTTCTAAAGACCACTATCCACAGAAGAGAACTAGGGCCCCTTGGAGAAGCTGCTGACTCAAGCACTGGGGGACAAGGTGAGCCAGAATATCTAGCTGTGCCAGGAAGCAAGGAAGGGCTCGAAGACCAATGGGGATACATTTCAAAGAACACAGGAGCCATCTTGAAGGAGCTCACGTAGGCCCAATTTGGAACAATTTAAACATGAAAAAGAATAACAATGTTAATGGTTTACAATGCATTGAATCAAAAAAGAATCTGTGAGCCAACAGTGTTACTCCAAAATATGGGGGAGTAGAGAGAGCTCTTTTTCACAGAAGAATATCAGCTACAGGAGACATATCAACGTTAGAAAATCACCATTTTGCAACCACCAATGTAATAACTCATTCAGGCAAGATCAGAAGTGGATGCTAACACCTTTGGGGAAGGCAGAAGGCCCAAACAATCTAAAAATGCTATCCCATATATTACCTATTAGTTACAAAGAAGAAATTCCCTTTGCTATTGGGCTATTCAAATTTCACTTTGAAGTATGCCATTAAGCACACTTCAACTTAACCAAAGAATCAAGTTTTACATCACCAGGGTTGGGACAAACTGACGTTATAGGACTCCTGATAGGATGCAATGAGAAGTATACAGCATCACCTATGTAATATACATGCATGACGCCCCCAGGCAGCATAATGCAGGATTACTGGCTCTGGGTCAGGCCCGCTGTGGTTACTATCTCCCCAAGAGGAAATACCTAAGGGCATAAAAAAGACTAAAGGGACATGATGAAATATTATGCATGATGTTTCATTGGTTCTTGGATTTTTGAAAGAGAGTTTTAAAGGACATTATTGGGACAACAGGATACAGATTAATTGTTACATAGTGTATTTATGTTAAATTTCTTTCTTATAAAAATAGTATTGTGGTTATGTAAAAAGTGTTCTTATTTCTAGGAAATACATGTTGAAGTATTTAAGGCTGAGCTGTCACGATGTCTACAACCTACTTTCAGGAGGTTCTACATGTATAGAGGGATAGATGTGGCAAAATTTTAACAACTAGTACATCTAGGTAAGGGGCATACTACGTCAATTTTTCTACAAATTTGAAGTGTTTTATCTTTTTTTAAAAAGTGTTGAAAATGGACTTATTTGAATCTATAATCAAGAAACAATACATTATTTGAAATCTAGTAAAGGGGAGAAATCAAGCATTTATTCTGTCTTCCCTAAAAGAACTGTAAATCGTAGTAAACAAAGAGTTAATTGGGGAAGTTTCCCTACATGGAAGTCTTCTGTGTAATAAAGGGAGTGGAGTCACACCATTTATAACCCCTAATGAATGAAGCGGTCTAGGCATAATTATCAATGACAACCAACATGCTAAAAAAAGAAACATCAGAAAGCTTGTACCTCCTGCAGGAAGTAAACATCACCATCTATGAAGTAGTCTTGCCAAAACAAACAAACAAAAACCTGAATCTGACCAAGCTTCTAGATCTATCAAAGTATAAGAAAAACAGGAAACAGAGGAACAAGGTAAACACCATCCTGAAGATGCAGTCATCCACACAAGGGAAGAGTTTCCTGGGAAACCCACAGGACAAACAATCCAGTTCTTTCCCAATCAAATTACTAGAGGGAAAATTGTGGAGGAGAGCTATAAATTAAAAGAAACTTAACAGACCTAGCAACCTACTGCAATTTATGGACCTTATTTGTAATCCTACTTCATACAAACGAACTCGTGAGGAAAAAGAAGTGTATGAGCAACAACTGGGAAATGTAAACATGGCTGGGATGATCAGTAATGTTGAGGAATTATTTTTCATTGTTTTTAGGTATAATGGTATTTTGATTATGTGTTTTTAAAGAGTTCTTATCTTTTAGAAATGTACACTGAAATATTTATGGATGAAATAATATGATGAGGGGGATTTACTCCAAAATAATGTAAAAAGAGGTATAGATGGAACGAGTGTCTATGAACTCATATTTATTGAAGTTATATGAAGCTACATTATACTAAGCTCTTTACTATTGAAAACAATTAGATATTTGGCTTTTTCCAAAATAAAAGATTAATTGAAAAAATTTTAAAAAGACGGTCTGGGAGAAAAAAAAGTAGAAGGAGGCAGATGCCTGTGGGTATTACAGAGATTAAGCGCATATCCCGTGGTGTCAGACCTCCCAGGTTCAAATCTCCTTTCTGCCACCACCTGTTGAGCCTATTAGCCTTAATTTCCTTATCTCTAAAATGGGAATGACAATAATATTATCTACCTCATAGGGTTGTAGTGAGGGTTAAACAATGAATTATTTTAAGTAAAGTGCTTAGGGCACTCCCCCGTACATAGTGACACAGTGTAAATATTAGTGCTTATTATTAAAAAGAGATAGAACTGCCATAGAGTCTAAGGTTTGGCTGACCCAGAGCCCATCATCCCACACGACGCTGCCTTGAGGATGGCACTTGCGTATGTATATGTGCATCATTTTTGAGTACTCTCTGCCAAAGCTACTTTGTCCCCCCTATTGGGAACATCCTAAATTATATTAAAGTATCAGCAGCAGAGTTTCAGACATGCCAAGAAAGAAATGTGGGAGTTAATAGAATCTTATACAGTAACTTAGGTGAACATTCATGTATCCATTCATGCAATACTTATTTACTAATTTGGATCTGCAATAAATACTAGGGACTTAATGGTTAAAATAGACAATAGATACAGCTGCTGTCCTCACAAGTTTACTAACCAGGCGCCATGCACAGAAGTCTACCACACAGCTCGCTGGGAGGCAGAAGACGCCAAGCGGGGCAGGATGGGGGCCAAGCAGATAGATCTGTCCTCTGAGGCCAGCTCAGCAATGGCCACCATGGAGTATGTCACCAACTCAAGCATGATTCTAGAAATCATTAGCGTTAGAACGTCCAAATCGAGAAGCAGGTCTCAGCTGTGGTGACTCTGGGTGATGGTCAAATATGTGGGAACCAGCTGGGAGCAAAAGGGTTTCCCTGAACTCTGTCCATCCATGGAAGAATTTCCCTAAGCAGTTGAGGAATAGAGGGAAAAAATTCTACTCCTAGGAAGGGAAACTGGCAAGAATTAGAAAGGATATTGGGTTTCAGTCATATGAGCAGGGTCCTAGACCTGAAGGGTCTGTGGCCCCAACCAGGAGAAGTAAGGAGACCATGGCATTATTAAAGTCAGAGCCCAGTCCTGAGGCCTAAGTCATGAAGGATGGAGACAGGGGGTCCTGCACCATAGCAGCTGTTTGAGGGCTGAGTATGGCCCTTTATCTTACACTGTTTCCCCAGAACCACACCCTGACACAAGAATTCCTGTATGGGTGACTTATTAAAAAATTCTCCCAGGACAAACCAAGAAGAGAATGAAGGAAAAGGGAACAGGGAAGAAAAAGAAGTAGTAGCAGCCAAACAAGGATGCCACTGCAGGCAAAGTCCCAGAAGGTAGCTTCAGCTGGATCCTACACAACCCCTGGAGACTGTATTTTGCCCCAGAGTTTGTCCCAACTAGAGGCAAGAAAGCTGGGCTTTTCTGCTCCTACAGCAGACTCTCCCTAGCTTCCCTAGCTTCGGGCTTCCCCCGAGGAACCTAAGCTCCCAGACACTTGCAGTTTTTTGTACTTGTGGCCAAAATGGCTCTGGTGGCCCGAGAGCTGGCCTCGGAAGACAGTCTCAAGTGTCGGCTTGTTAAAGCAAAATAACACAGAACTCAGGAGAGGAGCCTGTAGACGGTTAAAAGTGTCCTGAAGAGCTCTGGGCAGAGTACCGGTAACGCCCACTTCACACATATACTCCAGATTCTGGGTTTAATTATCAGTGAGGAATAATTTGGGAGGGTGTCCGTGGGCCTATAGCCCTTGTGAGCACGCTACAGACCATTAGCATGCACCTTGCAAGTTACTTTCAACTTCAAAATGTAGTAGAGCTAAGCCACTGGCAGACAGGGCTTCTGAGAGTTGACTCAGACATGGACGACACTGGGCCAAAAGGTGCCTGGTACCAGCTCTCACCTATGCCTGTGGCCCGTAGTGGTCGTGCAGAGTGCACTGCTAGCCTCAGAGCCACTGAGAGCCCAGGTTGACAGACTCTGCATCACTACTCTCTCTGCCTCTGTCCAACATTCCCAACCAGCAAGGGAGATGTGTCATCATGTCCTATGGGTAAAATGCCAGGAAGTTTACAGAACCCTAAACATTTTCATTAAATTGGCGTACAGTTTCCCTAAACTTGACCTCAAAGTCAGTAAGGGAAGAGGCACTTGGCTTACTCGGTCATTCTTCTTTCTGTGTCTCCTGGATGTCTACTCTCTATCTGGGGCCCAGTCATGGGTGCCGGATGATCCCAGACCTGTTCCCCAGACACTCAGATTTCTTCATTCCTTCCATATCCATCCCTTGAAGCTGGATGCTGTTCCTGACCTTCATTGCCTCCTATTATATCAGCAGTGCCTCACTGCAGACCCATGGAACTTTTCCATTAGAAGTTAGGGAAATCCATGATTACAGCAGAAGAATGAGAATATGCTGGTTTGTGTGTATTCGTTGAGGGATAGGGAAAGGGTGGTGGTGTCAATACTGGAAGGCAAAGGAGAAAAGACTGTCAAATTGCTACCAACCAGAGCAGAGCCATAGATGGACTGGGCAGTAACACCTCAGGAGCGCAAGGCAGGAAGGGAGATGGAGACTCCCAGAACAGAAGGGGCTGAGCCAAAAATTATAGTCATGAAGACACCAAGGCCGAGCCATAGAGGAGATCCCACAGGCACCCAAAAAGGTGGAAACACTGTTCAAAAAGCATCCCTCATAGCCTTATCAGTTTTTCCTGCTGTATAGCAACAAGGAAATGTGGTACTATTTCCTTTACCTTAAAAATCAAGGTATCTATAAGAAATAGCTTCAATTCCTTAACCTCAACACTGAGCAACACAAAAGACTTTAGATCGTTCTACTTGTTCACCAGTGACTAGAAATGACATCATCTCCTCTGTGTGTATTGCCAAGACTCCAGAATCAGAATCACTTTGGTCAGTCATGCTACTTCTTGAGAAGATTATGGTCATAATATAACATCCCTACAAATGTAAACTAGATTTATCTGTTTTCATAGACTCGTTGTTCCAGAAGAATGTTCAATAAATCATTTATAACTGCCCTTTGACTTTAAGGCTGGTAAATATTTAAGGTAAGACTATTATATACTATAGATCTTCCGACGGACCTGTGTGATAGACTGATACTACCAATGACATAGTCTGGTCCAAAAAAGAGAAAAAAAAATCAAACCTTAATCTGATCAGGTCTCTAGTCTCTAGATCTAACTGCCACTTTACAGAAAACTCAAAGTTCAAAGGAACATGTTAATTTATGTTCCTGAAGTTACATCTATTGTATCTGTACCGTGGAAATACTACATAAAACTACATAATGACATACTACTGGACATCTCTTGCTGAATCTGCTTTCTGTGACCTCACGCTGATAGCTTGAAATTGTCCATAATAGGAGTATCTACACCACAGAAAATGACAAGTGCTACAAACTAGGGCTTTTATTTCCTGAGCATCAGTTGTTAAACATTTACCAGCACACCACTGCCTTAGCCTAGTCCCCAAAATGCTCACAGCCAGCAATACAAGGAGAAAGATGCCAGAGGGGAAGTAGGAGAGGAAAAAGGCAGTGGTCGTAACTGACTGCAGTTAAAATATCTTATTTTGCAATTTTACAAAGACATAAGGCCACCACTAGAACCCTTTCCAGGGCTACAGGGTAAGGAGCCCTAAAACATAATCATTAGTTTCTTGATCTGCTTGGCTCATTCAAATCTTGTTCAAATGTCACCTCATCAGAAAGACCTTCTCTAACCACTCAAGCTAATCACCCTCTTTGTCATTCCCTGCCCTTAATATTGTTCTATTTCTCTTCAGAGCACTACCTAGCATTATATTATCTATTCATAATGAATGTAAGCTCTATGAACACAGATTCTGTTCTGTTTTGTTCAGCACAGTACTCCAGCACTAAGCACAGTACCTGGGAGGTGTTCAACAAACATGGGGTGAATGAACTAAACACCACGTGCAATGACATGGAAAGGTGTCCATCAATTATTACAGGGAACGAAAAACACACTGCAGAAAGATACTCAGTCAAGCCTCATTATCCACAGATTCTGTATTTGCAAATTGTCTACTCATTAAAATTTATCTGTAACCCCATAATCAACATTTGCTGCACTTTGACAATCATTCACTGGTATGCACAGAGCAGCCAAAAAATTTGAGTCACCCAGTGTGCATCTTCCCAGCTGAGGCTGAACAAGGTGACTCTCTGCCTTCTTATTTCAGCTCTCATACTATAAACGTGTGTCCTTCTCATGGTCTACTTAGTGCCATGTTTTCTGCATTTGATTTTGCTGTTTAAATGGCCCCCTAACATAGTGTAAAAGTGATGCCTAGTGTTCTTAAGCACAAGAATTCTGTGTTTCACAAAGAAAATACATATGTTAGATGAGCTTCGTTCAGGCATGAGTCACAGTGCTGTTGGCCATGAGTTCAAGGTTAGTGAATTAACAATATATATTGACTAAGGTATCTTTAAATAGAAATACATATAAAACAATATTATTTATTGATCGGCTAACAAACGTGTTGCAACCAGAGACTCATAGGAACCTAACCCTGTATTTTCCCTAGGAGAAGTGGTTCACTAATACAGTATTCACAGCAACTTTATAGAATGCAACTATAATGAGATAGTTACAGATAATGAGAACTGACTGCATGTAGTATGTTCCATTTGTATTAAAAAATATATGATAGGTAGATAGAGATAGAGATAAATTTGTTTAGACATAGAAAAATATCTGGAAGCGTACATACCAAACTGTTTACAGTGGTTGCGTCTGGGGAGCAGAATTAAGGGAATATAAAAAAAGTTTCACTCTGTGCCCTTTTTTCCATCTTTGTATTTCTTCCAACTTTTTTCAGCAGGTAATTACTGTTTTGCTAATTTTTCAAACCAATATTTTTTTAACAATAAATTCTTTTTATAAAACCCTCATAAATCTAAGAACTGGAAAAAAGGTCATACAGTTTGTAATTTGAACACTTTCATTTTAAAAGAAGTGTCAACAAGGGACTTCTTTGGTGGTCCAGTGGGTAGGACTCCGCCCTCCTAATGCGGGGGGCCCAGGTTCAATCCCTGGTCGGGGAACTAGATCCCACATGCATGCCGCAACTAAACATGCCGCAACTAAGACCCAGTGCAGCCAAAATAAAGAAGTAAATAAATATTTTTTTAAAAATAAGTGTCAACAAGAAAGTGCAAACCTATAAATAAATAAAATTAAAATAGACCAGGTAAGTGATAGAAAAGGCAAACCAGCACAAGATCAACATTTCTTAACCAACTCGCTAAATAAGTACATAAATAAATAACAAATATCTGTGAGAATGAGCCCGCTTTTAAGTCAGCAATGATGCAAATGAAAGAGAACATGTAAAAAAGGAGAGTCATCAGGTTTGACATAACTTATGTAATCAAAGAACCAAGTCAGAAAAACAAAATAAAATACAAAAGCTTGAAGCAAACAAAGCTATCTAATTCACAATATGGTGAAAATAAATAAGCACAGAGCAAAGGAATCTTCTTGGGTTTGACTCTTTTCAGCATCCTACATTTAAGCAGCCAGAATTTTTTTTATAGTAACCTCCTATTCAAGCTTTTCAAAAATATTGGCCCTTTAATAAGAAATATGTTTTTTATTTCCTCCAAAGAAGGAATACAGCAACCACGTTAGCTTAGTAATTCTCTACAAGAGCAGGTTATGTTTTGTACAGTGTTGGGCAAAGAATAAAGACAAGGATTGCTGTTCATTTACTGCAAGAATAAGAGATTCAGGGCATGCACAGGTAGATGGAGAAACAAGAGCTAGCACCCATTCCTAGCGTAATGCCTGAGAGGCAAAGGCTGTTCTCTGAGCTGAAATCATTCTTCTTGTTTCATGAACAGAAACTCATGAGGTAAGAAGAACTGGGGTGCTATTTCTCATCTCTTTCTCACAGATGGCAGCAATACAGGACAGCACAGTATTAGAATTGGGTGTTAGAGTCAGAAATTGTTTAACACTGTCATTCCCATCTCCTTGCACCTGCATCCCTCCCCACACCACCTCCCAGAAGCTCCTTTTTCCATGGCGCTTCCTGTAAGATGTTACTTTTAAAAAGAATTCTGTGGATTGAACATTTGGACTGATAGATTCCCAATCAACCCAAGTATAAGAAAATCTAGACAACTGAAAGAGTCATTTTGGAACCTTTTCCCTGGAAGGAAAAGAAAGTTGAAGGGGTAGATCTCCATGAAAAACCACTGCAGTGTGAGGATGTCACTTGGGAAAATGCCCCCGTAGGATGCTGGATCAAGGGTTTTTACCACCATAGACGGGACTGACATACTTGGCAATCATCAACCAAAGAAGCCATATAGCTACAATCTGCCCTCTAAAGTCAACATATTACATCACTGTATAATATATCACAGAATAGAAATTAGGAATCTCCAATGAGAGATTTTTCCCAAAGAGCCACAGGTAGCACGAGTACATGCCTGATCAACGGGTTTGAAATTGTACTGTATTTCTTTCCCAAGTACATTTGTTTCCTTAAACAGGCAAAATTTCTTTAATTAAAGAAACAAAAAAGGTTCCAGGGCATTTACTGCTCCTTCACCGTGAACATTTACATTAATGGCTGAGAATAAAATTTGAGCATTTAAGGAGAGAAAAACATCACTATGCAAGCTAATCTTACACCAAGCCTGCAGCCAAGCTACGTGAATTTTAAGTATGGTGGTGACTTCCTGCTCCTTCCCACCTCTGATATATTTCATTGACTGTAGAAATAATTTTTCACTGCATATTTTAAAAACACATAAATAGATAACACTATGGCTCCCAGATGAACTAAAGAAAGGTTTCTCCTGGGGTTTTTGTTCTCCATCTTTCTTTAGAAGTCTGCAAGAAAGGGGAAAACATGGACCTTAATTAGAACCTGGCCTTGACCATTTTTAGGGCAGGTAAATTCTGGGGAAACCTTCTAGAAGCCATCACTAATAGTAAAACAAATACATTTTAAGAGTTCAGGGTTAACTTCAGCTTACGAGCTGATAATAAAAAAAATTTTCTAGGACTGTTTGCCTGAGGGCTTTACGCTTTGTTATTGGAAAATAAGAAATTCTAGAGTCTTGAGGAAGGTCACGTGGCTCGGCATGGCTGATACTTTCAAACTCCCTGATTCTAGCTCCCTATAGTTTCGCAATTTACAAATTCATCTCTTCATCTCTTTGAAAAAATAGATGCTTCTAGCTTCTCTAGAGTCTTTTGGCAACTGCTTATTTGTGACATTTGTCTTGCAGGTGAGAGCATTTTTGGCAATAGCATCTTTTTTCTCCTACTGTCCTATTTGCATAAGGTCAGATTGGCCTCTAAACTGTGAGCAGGATGGGCTTAATTGGAACAATATTATTATCCTTTACAATTCACAGAAATATATTTGGCCTCTGTGAAGTGTCATTTTCCTCAGAGAGAATAAGTTGCTTCCTTATTAAGCCCTTTGGAAAAACAGAAATAGTTCTCCCGAACCCTTTGGTGTTGGCAAGGCATTCTACCCTGTTGCTCTTAAAGCAAAAGAACAGAAGAAACACAATGGCCTTAAAATTGTATTCTAAAATAAACCCCAAAAGTGAAAATCCAAAAAATCACTGAGTCAGTCTTAGAATTGGTAGGCTTCAGAGGAAGAATACCATTGAACCCATATAGGAAGGGATTTGGTTTGTAAGCAGACCGGACCTGCCCCTATGTGGTCTCCATACGTGAATCTAACATCTTACGGAAAAACCCAAACAAACTTTTTGGCCAACCCAATATCTTCTTTCTTTTCTTTGTAAACCGAATCTTACCCATTCCTATGACTTCAGCTCCTTTTAATACAAAGATGGCACTAGGTCTAGGCAGCCGTATTTCTTGGCTCTCTTTCCCTCAAAATCTTAGCAGAAAAGCTACAACCAAAAATCCCATCCTCTCAAGATCAAAATCAATGGAATCACTGGCTTAAAAAATTATTTCAATTCCACTGTTTAAATTCTTCTCAATCTTTTTCACAATTCTTAGTTCTCTTCATTTCAACAACAGAATTTGTCACCATGCATCCAAGAACAACGTCTCCCTCAGTTTCCCCAGGTTTTTCCTCAATGGTATTACCTTTATCTTAGCCTTTGGATCTTCAGAACATCTGGCTGTTTTTCACTGCCTCTCCTCTTGGCTTCTATGTACAGTATCTTGTCAATTCTTCCTCCTCAGGTCTACTCCTTCCCGTATGTTTCTACCGCCACTGCCCCATTCCAGACACTCTTTATCATATATCCTTATATTACTGGAAAATCCTAATTCGTTGTACTCAATTTACCCACATCTAGCCCCTCCATCCCATCGTTTTTAAGTCCATTATACCCCATGCAGCCATCTCTATCTTCCCAAAATTCCATTTTCAGTATTTTGCCCTTTGTTCCTACCTTTTACAGAAGTTTTCACCCACGTTTAATAATCTACACTAAAACCACAGCAACCATCCATTAGCTGAGTACCTGCAACAATCATCCCAAGTGCTACACAAATTGCTTTACATACGTTATATATAATCCTCACTAAAATCCTAAAAGTTTTTTTTTTGCTGTTTTTGTTATTTCCATTTTATAATAAGAGAAAACTGAGCCTTAAAATGAAGAAGCAACTCTTCCAGTAAGGACCAGAGCTGAATCAAAAGGCTCATCAGTTTGACTTTCAAGCCCATGCTTTTCCCTGATCATGAAGGTCTCCGATTGCCTAATGGATCTATCTAAACTCCCCCAGCCTGCAATTTTAACAGCCTCATCACCTGGCCCACCTGATCTACTACATCACCGCAAACCTTGGGCCCCAAAGGGTGGTGTTAAGGTCATGCACTCTGTAAGCAGCTTGTCTAGGTTCAGCTCCCGGCTCCATGGCTCACCAATGTGGCTAGTTCCAGCAAGTTACTTCACCTCTCTGCACCTCAACTTTCTCATAAATCCTGATAATAGCAGTCATCTCAGCGAAATATTGTGAGATTAAACGAGACAATGTCTCCCTTCACATGACTTCCCTCTGTTTCCTCTGTCAAGAATGATCTTCTGTCTCCTTTCAACTTATGAAGATGCCACACAAACTCAACACTAACCCTTTAGTAATTAACTTTATCTTACCGTAATATTTTGTGTAGTTACTTAATTTCATTTACATATTCTCACAAATATTGAATATATTTAGAAAATGTCACATTATCTTGCTCTTGATTACATATTACCCTCTGATATTCTTTTGTTCTTCCCTATATAGTGTTTTTCTCTTCCCCCAATGATTATAAATTTCCATAGGATGCAGACATTATTTCTTACATGCCTCACAATAAGAACTTAGTGCTGTGCTGGGCACAGAATGTTTTGCCCCCAAGCTGAGAACTTCAGATTTACATTTCATAAATTATTACTTACTAACCATAATATCAGTTACATTTCATTCTTTCTTCTCTTTGCTGTGGTCAAATTCTTCCCCTAGATTCTAATCATCTCCAGACTAGATTCTAATATTCCAACCCACTGCCTGTACCCTTAGTAATTCACTCACTCATTCATGGCCAGTAAAAGGGACTGAAGGAAGGCCAGTGTGACTGAAACAGGAGAAGGTGAGAGGACACCGAGAAAGATTAAGCCTGAGAGGAAGGCAGAGTCACAACAGGCAGAGCCCATCTGTTTTCCTCGTCCTACTTTAAGACAGAGCATCGTGGCTGAAAGCGTTCATTCTGGAGCTAAAGAAGTGGAGTCTGAATCCTGACTGTGTAACTGTGACTTATTACCCATCTCTATGCACACTTTCCTTACCTATAAAATGAGAATAGTAATGAAGTTGGTGTGATTCCCTAGGAAATAGATTCTGAGATAGAAATTTGGGTAGAGAGTTCTCTGAGGAAAAGCATCAGAAAGGCCATGAGGGAAGCCAGTTGCAGGAGGGGATGAAGTTGAACTGGGAAATAGTTGCAACAGAGCCTCAGCTGATCCCACAAAGAGCACTGAATCTGGAATGGTCCTGTAGAGATACCCTGAACTGAGGCAAGTCAACCAGAACTGTGTACCCCTGAATTGACCATCACTGGATGCAGGCTATCCCTGGAAAGGTATGCAGCCTTGGACAAGGCAGCTCCTTTCTGCCAAGGGGAATTTCTAGGGAGGGATTTAGCTAAAAGCTGTCAGCAGACAACACTTCAGGAAATGAGGGAATGAATGTCTTAGTCCTGTAGGGGGGGAATTCTGTCTAATACATCACAGCATCCACTAACTACAGTCGACATAAAAATTAAATGAATTAATATCTATGAATCACTTACGATGGTACCTGGCATATTTTAGCCCAAGATAAATGTTAGCTATTACATCGGTTTTATTGCCAAAAGGTCTCTGCTTTACCTGAAGGCTTGCTGATTAAAATTTTATAAGAAGGGTGACAGTATTTCTTTTTATTTCAATTCCCTAAGCAGCTAAACTCTGTAAATATTTACACATTCATTTGATTATTTTTGGGTTTTGCTTCTACCTATTACATAATGCTGTGTCTTGTTGTACCTTCAAGTGTTTATTTCCATACTGTCTATCACAGCTTAAAGCAAAGAGAGGAGAACAGTGTCTTCTTAACTAAATATGGTCATCACTAAACACACACCAGAGCAACTGCTGGTTATTTAAGGAGTAAATGAATACAGATAGTTTTAGGGGTCTTTTGGTTTTCTTTTTTTTTTTTAATATTTATTTATTTATTTAGGCTGTGCGGGGTCTCAGTTGCAGCACGTGGGATCTTAGTTGCGGCACGCTGGATCTTAGTTGCAGTATGCAGACTTCTTGGTTGTGGCATGCAGACTTCTTAGTTGCAGCATGCATGCGGGATCTAGTTCCCTGACCAGGGATTGAACCTGAGCCCCCTACATTGGGAGCATGGAGTCTTACCCACTGGATCAGCAGGGAAGTCCCAATACAAACAGTTTTGAAGAGGAAGATGAAACTGTAAAAACAATTCCAAACTTAGGGGCATTCTTAAATGCCACAAAGACCACAAATTGGTAAATCCCTGAATGGATATCCTTTCAGCTACCCTCTGGGATTTTTCTTGCCTCTTGGCATTATTCCTGAGGCACTGATTTCCTCATCCTGAGCCCTAGGCACCCAGCAATCAAAGTTTGGGGACCCTGGGGCTGTTATTGCAAGGGATCTGCTATATGTATGCAGCCACCAAACTTTAAATTTAGCAAAAATTGATAGGCTAGATCTCTTGCCATATATACCACTATCCTTCAAAACAATGTAATACTCTGATTCACATGTAAACTTATTTAATAGCATTACTGAATAAATATATAGTTTTCTGTAATCATGAATTTTCTTAATCAATGTTTCATATGTACAACTATTATATATTTTATGGTGAGAAAATATCCCCATACACAATCTCTAGACCTTTACATTCCTCCTCATCTCATACACTATGTGTCTTTTTCAACCTGAAGGCATCGGAGACACTAGAATCCCTTTAAGGCTAAAGACAATAACCTATTTATCTGTGTATTCCTACGGTACCTTTTATACAACAGAAAATGCAAAAAGAATTTCATCATTTTACAAAGATTCACTGCATACTTGGTTCGTACCAGACACTGTACTAGGTGCTAGAAATATAATACTGAAATAAATACATAAATTCTCTACTCACATATAACTCACAATCTAGTAGGAGAGACAAACCATTAAAAAACATCTATCATTGATACTTTTGATAAATGATGGAGGGAAAATAAAGGGTATGATGAGTGATTATTTTCAGGGAAGTTGTTTCAGATTCGGTGGGCAAGGGAAGAGAGGGAGAGAGATGCCAGGAAAAGAAGCAGAATTCAAGGTGAGATGGAAAGGATGAGTAGGAGTTAGCTAACAAGTCTGATGGCTGGAAGATTCCAGGCAGAGGGCATACCAAATGTAAGTAAATGGAGGAATCTTCAATGTTACCGTTGGCAAATGGAAAGAACCACTTACAATTTAGAATGCAATTCAGAGATAAATTTGATTGAAAACTTGACGTGGAAGTTTTTGAAAATCTGTTTACCTCAAAACCAATTTAAGAAAGCACATTTTTGGTTTGATAGTGAAATATATATTACACTAAGGATCAACGTCAAGGTAAGTGTTAAGAATATAGGGTGGGGCTTCCCTGGTGGCGCAGTGGTTGAGAGTCCGCCTGCCGATGCAGGGGACACGGGTTCGTGCCCCGGTCCGGGAAGATCCCACATGCCGCGGAGCGGCTGGGCCTGTGAGCCATGGCCGCTGAGCCTGCGCGTCCGGAGCTTGTGCTCCGCAACGGGAGAGGCCACAGCGGTGAGAGGCCCGCATACTGCAAAACAAAAACAAAAAGGAATATAGGGTGAACAAGATGGTGTTAGTCCTCCAAGAGCTTACCGTTCATCCAGGAGAGGCCAACAGACAATGATACTAAGAGGGGCAAGTGATAGGAAGGGGCTAATACAGGGAGATAAGACAACCCAGAAGGGGCCATTAAATTCAAAGAGAGCCTCCTGACAGGAAGTAGCATATAACTGGAGATGTGCTTCAATTGGAGATGTAGCTGTTGCTACAGTAGCAGGCTGAGCAAAAAGCTCAGGGTCCCTCATGGGAGAGACTAGCCTGCCTGCAAAGTTTGGGATGCCTGAATAGAGGCCTTGACCCCAGAGAGAAGCCTTGAAAGAAGATAGAAATATGAGGGGACATTTGAAGGGGCTAAACACTTGAACTTGAAACCTCAAAAGTATTTTTTCTTTTCTTTTTTTTAAAGAAGTGAAATAAATTAAATTATATTTAAAATTAAATTAATTCATGAAAAAATAATTCCATACTGGGACTTCCCTGGTGGTCCAGTGGTTAAGAATCTGTCTTGCAAGGCAGGGGATGCCAGTTCAATCCCTGGTCAGGGAACTAAGATCCCACATGCCGTGGGGCAACTAAGCCCGCGTGCCACAACTACTGAGCCTGCGCACCACAACTAGAGAGTCCACGTGCCACAGCTACACAGCCCACGCGCTCTGGAGCCTGTGTGCCACAACTACAGAGTCCACGCACTCTGGAGCCCACGCGCCACAACTAGAGAGAAGCCTGCGCACTGCAAGGAAAGATCCCGCATGCTGCAATTAAGACCCGACGCAGCAAAAAAAAAAAACAAAACTCCATACTACTTTAAAAGTAAACCCAAGTATTATTTCACTCAGTTATTTACTATTCACTGTTTTTCTCTACTCAGTAACACTGTGCTTTCTTTGCACTTACCCACTGTTTATGTTTCAAACAAACTTCTTCTTAAATTTAGCAGGTCTCATTTGCCAAATCACAAGAGACCCAGTTTTACATGTGGACTTTATCACATGTACCCCATACATTTTAAAAATAATACTGATACTAATAATGAAAACCACATTATCTGGGCATTTCCTGAGTGTTGTGGCTTTGACAGTAGACTCTTTACAATGTCTTGGCATCTTAGATGGCATTCATTTTGGGGTTTTGTTTGTTATCTCTTCAGACATGACCCTCTGTACTCGCT
Organism: Neophocaena asiaeorientalis asiaeorientalis; assembly: GCF_003031525.2. Lineage (NCBI taxonomy): Eukaryota > Metazoa > Chordata > Mammalia > Artiodactyla > Phocoenidae > Neophocaena > Neophocaena asiaeorientalis. Next base: position 2,810,172 of record NW_020172637.1, read on the forward strand.
CTTCCTTAATCAGCTAAACTGTTGAATGGCAGAAGCCTCTCTTCCTTGGGGAACTAGAACATTGTAATATAATCTTTCTGTCATTCCCAACAAAAGACTGTCACCAGACTCCTCAGCCTCCCTAGTCCCTAAGTATTTAAGGGTGGATTCTGCACACTTGTGAGTAAGAAAGAAATGAGCAGAGAAGAGAAAGAAGCTAGATGGAGGAAGCGGAAAACCAGAGGAAGGAAGCAAGAGGACCAGAAAGAACAAAAGAGAATAGTTTACTACAGAAAACAGAGGAAGAGAATGCCAAGGAACTTGAATGCCCTCTTTCATGTACGTTACCAGATTTTCTAAGGTCAGAAAAGTCTTAGCAGCTGTTTCTTTACAATTCTGGCCACATTTTATAATGATCAGGTAATCCCAGGAGTCTAAATGTCTTACATCTTTTAGTAACTCAACTCAGTTCTAGTCACGGCTCCAAATACGCTTGTGGACTCAATAAATACTCCTCAGTAGGCCTGGGCTGAAAGCAACACTTTCTCCTGAAGAACTCCATATGCTTTACCATGATCAATCAACATACATGGTAAGAAAAAGAGACAGAGGTTGCTGCTATCTGCACTTCGCATTCAGAGTAAGTGCCAGAGAAATGTATTCTAATGTCTAAGGGCAATCAAGGGCAATGCCAAGACCAGGTGCTATGCCTTACCCTGTGGATTCAACCTGCCTCCCTCACTGAATTGCGATGGGTTATTAATTTAAATAGAGTCATCCTTTAGCCATAAAATAAACAAAAGAGGATTTTTTTTGTGGTGGGTATAATTTTTTTCCTTAAAAAAAAAACACCCTTTGGAGAAGGTATCTGTTTACCCTAAATTTAATAAATGTAGTAAACATTTATAACATCTCTCTAAGCTTCTTTCTGCTAATACTGAAACACTGAACCACACATGTGCATTGCACGGTAGAAGAACCATCCACCCCCACTGGGGTGTTACCTAATACTTATTTGAAAAACAATTTTTATTTGGATTCATGCTTTACTTCATGCTTTCAAGAGATCTGTATCTGAGCAGGCAGGGAGTTGATTTCCAGAAATTACTGCGCATGCAAGATTTCGGCACTATGTTTACCTCTGGTAAAGTAGCTCAACTTTTGTATTTCAGATGTGGTCTCCTGGTCTCTTTCAGGTGCTCCTGGGGACCCAGAACAATACGTGAGCTCCAGCTACTGCTCACAAGGGCACAGCGGTGGCTTTCAGATGGAGTCATCCTGTTAAACCCGAGCATAACAATGGGAAGCAGAGGAGCTGCTCTCCAGCTGGTGTTAAGACGTGCAAGATATTACCAAGTCCTTTTCCAGAGGCTGGCATCTTCCCTTCCAATCAGTAAATCCCTCCACAGAATCCAAATGCCCGCGGGTTCCACTGCTGCCTGGTAAGCACTGACGATCCCCCTTATACTTTCTGCAGGGGATGCACATACACAGTGTAGGTGGCTCAAAGCTGTCAGCAGTTTAGATGATCTTAATAAAGTCTTGCTTCCCTACAACAATCAAGTTTGGTAACATTTACCACCACCCTGTACCACAGCGTGAAAGTATTGTGCTTTATAGAATCATGAAATGTAAAGGGCCGGAAAAGAATCTAGAAATCAAAACCCAGTGTTTAACAGAGGAGGGAAGGGTTTCTAAGAGCTAAGGTGACTTGTCCAATGCCACATCAATGGATGGTGACACCAATGAGACCTGAAGCTCAGTGTCTTCGCTCCAGCCTGCCTCTCACTGTATTACATTTCCTACACAGTAAGCTGTGAGAGTGCAAAGACCATGCCTCATTCATCTGTCTCTACATATGCAGCTTCTAGCACAGAGCCTAACACATAGCACAGAGGGAAGGAAAGAAAGAAGGAAGGAATATTTAATGGTTGAATCCTGAATCTAACTTATTTTTTTTTTAAGTCTTAACTATTTTAGTTCGTGTAGGTGGGTCTGTGAGAAGGGGGTTATGGTGGAGAAAAGACTCAGACAAAAGGATCACCAGACACATGGGGGAGCAGGCTATGGGGCTTGAAGAAAAGGACAGGGTTGGATGGAAGTATCAGAAGCTTGTAACTGAAGAAAGAATATCAGGGTAGGATGTCTGGCCCCAAAGTATGGCTCTCCGAAGTCACATGTCTCAAAGAAGTTGTGTGGTGTGAGTGTCAAGGGGATACAAGGGATCCAGGACAGAGCAGCTAATAAGCTCCTTTTCCTATAAAGACAGCAGCCCAAAGGGTGGGGCATGGATTCTTAATCAGAGCTCTCTGCCAAGTTCAGACCCCCTCCCATGAGACTTTAGACCTCCTTGAAGCATTAACCCTGAAAGTGACTTGAGTAGTGAAGATTTTGAACCCAGTCTCCTGGATCCCTCTCGGGGATGTCACCCAGAGCCCAACTTATATCAAACTCCACTGTGGGATATAGAGGGAAATAATACAGATAGAAGCTCACCTCACAAGGATCCAGAGTTCCTCCAGTGCTTTGACATATTCAACCAGCCCTGGCCCTGACATCACAACAGCCACTGTCCTTCCCTCTCGATCCTTATACCATGCATGTACTTACATGATGAAAATAATCCCTTACAGCCCGTAACAGGCTCTTACACAGTCAGCGGTTTAGCCATTTAAATACTAATGTTATCTCAAGTACCTATTTTCTGGTCCAACATCTCGCCTGACTTTCATGTCTTAAAGGCACCTCATAAGCAAAATTTTCTAATCTTAAATGAATGCAACCCATCCTCATTATTCGTGGATTCCAAATTGCAAATTTTGCCTGCTCATTATAATGTGTTTGTAACCCCCAAATCGATACACACAATGTTTCCACGGTCATTCACAGGCCTGCTGAATGGGGAAGCATTTGAGATGTTGGACCCGCACATTCCCAGTGAGGGGGGAGCAAAACAGTGCTCTGCCTTCTCGTTAAGGCTCTGCTACAGTAAACAAGTGCTCCTTCTGTAGTCCGTTTAGTGCCACCTTTTTCACATTTTTGTGTGGTTTGTTTGGAATTTCACTTTCAAAATGAAGACAGCAAGTGTACTGCTGAAGGGCTGCGTAATGTCCCTAAGCACAAGAAGACAGAGATGCGCTTACAGAAGAAATACCTGTGTCAGGTACGCTTTGCCCAGGCTGTTACTGGCTGTGAGACCAATGTTAGTGAATCAAAAGTATATATTGAGGGGCTTCCCTGGTGGCGCAGTGGTTGAGAGTCCGCCTGCCGATGCAGGGGACGCGGGTTCGTGCCCTGGTCCGGGAGGGTATATATTGAACAAGTTGTCTGTGACCGTTAATTCTATGTGTCAACTTTACTGCTCCTTGGGGTGCCCAGATTAAACATTATTTGGGGGGGTGTCTGTGAGGGTGCTTTCTGATGAGATATCCATCCGAATCAGTCAAGTTGATTGCCTTCCCCAGTGTGGGCAGGCATCACCCACTCCTTTGAGGGCCTCAACAGAACAAAAGGCAGAAGGAGGAGGGATGTGCCACTTTTTCCTCCGGCCTGCCTTGAGCTAGGTCTTCTGCTCGTGGACTGGGATTTACACCATCAGCTCCCCTGCTTCTCAGGCTTTTAGACTCAGGCTGGAATTACACCAACTTTCCTGAATTTCCAGCTTGCTTATGGCAACTCATGAAACTTCTCAGGCTCTGTAATCACAAGAGCTAATTCCTTGTAAAGAATTTCCATGTATATGTTTATTTATTAGTATATACATTCTCTCTATATATAGTATATATATATTACTATATATGTATATATTCTCTATATACATATAGATTCTTTGGACAACTCTGACCAATACAGTGTCTTTAAACAGAAACACACCTAAAACAAGGATATGTATTAACCAGCTGACGAAAATGTTGTGACCAGGAGCTCACATGCATGTAACTCTGTATTTCCTCTAGAAGCAAGGGTTCAAGATTCACTAATTCAGTGTTTGTAGCAACTTTACAGAACAGAACTATGGTGAATAGAGAATTGACTGTCATTCTCTCTTTACTTCATCTTAAATCTCTACCTTACCCACAAGCTCAGTTAATGTCCCAGAAACCCGGGGTTAAGCTTCCCCCTCTGCATCCACACCCCATCAGTCCTCAGCCTAAGTGAGCGCATTCTCTCCTCCTCTGCCCCTCTACTTGGGATCACATCCTCATCATCTAGTACCAAAATGGTCACAAAGGGCTGCTAACTTGTCTTTCCCCTTGCAGTTCCCCACCGCCCCCACCCACTGCCCATGTGAACTGACTGTGACCCTCCCCTGCATAAAACCCCGCCTCTGAGATCTCACCAAGCCTGTAGCCACACCTCATCTCCAAATTCCAAGGAAGCACTTGAAGCTCCTGTGATAACAAACTGTTGGGGGTCTCTGCATTTGTCAGCTCCCCGCCTCTACTCCTTTGCATATGTTGATCTCTCTGCTTGGGATGCATTTCCTTACCTTTTTAAGTCAATGACAGCTACTCATCTTTTGAGACTCAAATGGCACACCCAACATGAAGTGTTCTCTGATCCAAACACAGGAAGAGGCAGGAGCTCCTTGCTCAGGACTACCTCTGCATCTGGTACGCACTTTGCTAAGGGCCTTGATGATATTCAGCGGTAATTGTTTATATTTTCCTATTCCTTTGCCCTACTAGACTGAGCTCTTCGAGGACAGGAACTGCTTTTTCACGTGTGATCCGCAGGAAGTTTCCTATACTGCTCAGAATATGGTATTCAGTAAGTAACGATGACAAATGAATAAGTGAATGAATAAATGACATTATTCCCACCGATCTCACTTTGACTTACTCTCCTGTGTCTTATGTGAACCTCATCCTGGTCTCAGCTCTCCACCTGCTTAAAGTAATTATAATTTGATAACTACCCACTCAGAGAAGGGCAGAGGTTTCTAGGCAAAACTGTAACTGCCAGGTGTTGACTATTTTAAAGCTTATGGTTGAAACCAGAAAAATACCTGGTCTCCGGCCTAACCTTTGCTTTGACCAGGAAACTCTGTCCCCCTTTTCTCTATTATCTACAATGTATCGTTCAAGGTCTAAACTTCTTCTCTAAAAAGCCTTTCCAGCTACCCTCCCATCCGCCCCCAACCTCTGACTACCTTATCTTCTGCTCTCCTTGAGAGGTTCTTAGTACATGTGAGCTGGTACTTAATTTTAATTATCCTTCTAGGTCTGCTGACCTGTCTCCTGAGCAGCCATGGAGATTCTTTTTTATTTTTTTTGCGGTACGTGGGCCTCTCACCGTTGTGGCCTCTCCCGTTGCGGAGCACAGGCTCCGGACGCGCGGGCTCAGCGGCCGTGGGTCATGGGCCCAGCCACTCCACGGCATGTGGGATCTTCCTGGACCGGGGCATGAACCCGTGTCCCCTGCATCGGCAGGCGGACTCTCAACCACTGCGCCACCAGGGAAGCCCCATGGAGGTTCTTGAGAGCAGGTTATCAGTGCCTGCCTAACATACAGAAGATGTGAAGCAGATGTTTGCTAAGAAAGCAAATCACAGTAACTCTGTGAGGTACGTGTGACAATAGCACAGGAGGAATACAACATAATTATCGAGACTAATGTTCTGGGATCTGACTGCCTGGGCTGTCATCCTGATGTGATCACATTCTATCTGGGAAGCCTTGAGTTATTAAATCTCTTTATGCCTCAGCTTCCCCATCTATAAAATGGGATTAATGAAAGCACATGTCACATAGGTCTTTTGTCCTGATTAAAAGGGACAATGCATACCAAACCCTTAGCAAATTTCTTAGCGCAATGCCTGGCCCATAGTGCATACTCCATACATAGTTGGCTATTATTAATCTATTTTGTAGAGATAAGAAAACTGACGCTAAAGAATAAACTATCCACGATCACGCGGAGATAAACTGAGAGGCAGGCTTGAAGTAGTGGAAAGTTAAGGGGGTTTCAAATGGTAAAATGACAAAGTTGAAATGGGAGTAACAAGGATGAGCTGACTCAAAGAGGAGGGTCTCAGAGACAGTCCTGTTGGGTCATATCCGTACAAGGGGGAAAACTGCGCAGATAGAGATCACTGTAGGATGAAGTGATCCTGGGTGTGCAAGGCTTCAGACGAAGGGATAAGCAGTACAACAAAGGAGAGTTCATTCTAGAACAGGGTCCAAGGGCATATTGGTTCAGATAAGGCACATAGGGCTAAAAAGAGAGCAAGAAGGGCTGGAAAGGGGTTCAGAGCTCCCCCAAGTGAGCCCCACCCCCAAGAGCTAAACACGGCAGGGGAACCTGTGAAAAAGGAGTGTCTGAAAAAAAAAACTGTCAATGCTTTGATCTGAGGAAAGGAGTACCCCTGTGGCATTTCTCACTTGCACTTGGTTCCTTCACCTAAGTTATCTTCCCTTTGGACAAAGGTCAGCTGTGTGCCTGTGCCCACACTTGGGGCCAGCTTCTCCATTAGGCAGAGGAAACACAGTGCCCAGGGTCCGTGATGCCTTCAGTGGTCCATGAAAATATTTTCATTCTCATTACTTTTCAAATCAGAAGAAAAAAAGTACATAATAATAATGAATACATAAAAAGAAATCCACCCTGGATTATATGCACCTTTATATCAACACAGTCGTAAACTACGACTATCAATATGGAGGAAGGGGCCTTCGAAGGCAAAAGTCCTCATCTTAGTGAGTGAAGTACTTTCTAGATAAAGCACCAAAGTCGTAATGCAGCCCCGCCAATCATGTGAGCGGGAATCAGTGAACAAGAAAAGTTAGAAAGAAATAAAGTCCAGAACACTAGGGTCCTACGTGTGGGGAAGAAATCTCTCTCTTTGGGGTGAGGACCAAGAAGATGCCAGATGCTGCCCACTCCCTCACCCCCTACCCCACCTCAGCAAGGGCACAACTCTGTATCCAACCACATTAATTACACCTGGGGGACCCATTCAGTCATTTTCATGCAACATCAAAGATGACCGAAACACTTCAGCATCCTCATTTCTATCATTTGCTCAAGCTCTTCCTCACTTTCAGCCTGTGCAATGCCTAGCTCACTCACGCTGTCCCAAGATGCTTTAAAAAAATGACAGTATCAATTTTCCCTATGTTTTGAGCTCTTGAATCATAAATTTAGAAGAATGGAATTTTCACGCTGTGTCCTAAAACCTATACATCTATTCTTACAAAATATTAGGATCGATTAAGAACAGCTCTCATCACTGAAATATTTTAAACGAGTAAGAAAAAAAAGAGGTTATTCCTTCCTCTTATTTTGCACTGAACACAATCCACTGGGGTTTATAAATACACTTTATCATATCCCTCTGTGCAAGTAGTCCTGAGTGTTTCCCCCACCAGCCCTGCACCATGAGAGAATGAATAAATGAATATCTAAGAGGGCCCACACAATACCCACGAGATAATCGGCATGCTGAAAGTGTCTGAAGATATCATGTATGATAGACACCAAAGAGTGACCCTGTGCGTTTTACTCCTGAATTACTGGTTGGCAGAAATGGCTGAGCGATACAAACAGATCCGAGGAGGACGTAACAGCTAAATTCAGAAAACCAGTGGGCATGATTAGTAGATGTCAGAAATGGTATTCTTCTGTCCCCCGCCGCCCCTCAGATTTATGTAGGACACAGTTTCTGATTTCCTTTGTTTTTCAATCTCAATCTATTCTAGCTCCAGTTACTCACTACAAATGGCCACACTGTTTACAGAAGGCTGGGGTGTCAGTTGTTAAAGGAAGAAGGAACCAGAGCAAGCCCACCTCCCGAAGCCTCATTCCCAGCCCCATGGAAGCTCTTGGGGTTCCAGCCTCCTAGGGAGTAAGTGAAGACGGCCAAAAGTTGATCTCCAAATTGAGTTTCTGCAAGGCCAGCTTGCAGTGGCCTTGCAATCAGAAGGAGACAGGGAGGGAGCATCCCCATAACAGCCGCGCTGAAAATAATTATTCTGATCCAGGAACACCAGCTAAGCTGTAAGAATGGTCTTGTAAGCAAGGTCTGCTTTAACAGAAACGTAAGTATTAGACAGTGCAGTCTATTATAAATTGGTTGTAATTTTCTCCTGACACTTTCTGAGTTAAACTAGTTAGTATACAAAAAAAAATAATAATAATAACAAATGCCACAAAGCAAAAAGCAAACTCGATGTCTGAAGGTTAATGATTGCTCATGAAAGCCACAAAAATAAATTATCTGCCTAGGGACACTGTCACATGATCAGCACAAAAGCTGCAACAGCCAAAAATGTTTATGTAGAGGAAAAAAACACTGTCAGCGTCACAGAACCCTTCCCCCCACAGCTAAATTCGAGTCTGAGCCGGCCAGCTGCTCCTGACTGCTTACATTAAACTAATTTGTGCTGCTACATTGCAGCTGCTTAATTTTTAGTCTGAACTTTATCACCAATAAGTGTTACAATAACAAGCGATATGATGGTATCTCTGAGGAAATATCCATCACCCCCAAACAATGACGGCTTCACAAGAGGAGATTGCAGAAAAACAAATTAAAATGAAAGAAAAGAAAAGAAAAGAAAATCACGCCCACACTGCCTCTTTAAAGGGGGGAGGGGCGAACTTTTAGTGGGAAAGGCTTTAAAACGCTGCTTTGTTCCCAAGGCCATTCTAAAATGAAGAAGGGGGACGACTGAAAGGGTTAGTGGGCAAGGGAGGAGTTAACAAGTAAGATGTGCTTTTGCTAAGAGAGGGTGATTTGCAAGGTGAGAGCCTGAGACGGGAGAAGGCAATTTTGCTACAACAATGCCATCGGTAGCCTCTCTTTCTCTTGCTCACTGCTCCCCAAAACCTTATGCCAACCCAACCTGGAACTTAAGCGGTGATCCCGGACTTGCTCTAAACAGTCTCCTTTGGCCAGGCGGGCACTGGAGCTGACAATATTACTTGTTGTTCCCCATGTTTTCCTGTGTTGTTTTCCTAGCCCAGTGTAAATGCAGAAACTCTTCTTTGGACAGAAACAGACACTGACCTGAACTGGTTTCAATTCCTGCCAAATATGCAGGCACTGTTTTTGCTACATTGTGGAATTTGGCTTGGACCCTATGTCAGGCATTTATTTGTACTCAGAACTAGAATAGAGACCTAACTACTTAAAACATAAAAGATTAAACAAAAGCATTAGGAATGCACCGAAACTTTTCCACCATTAATTCATCTATGATGAATGTTTTTAGTTGAGATATTTCATTACCCTCTCCTGTTCACTGTGTTTGTGGGGGCGGGGTGCAGGTTGGGGGGACAATTCAGCTTTCTCCACCCTCCCCCCCTCAGTAATAAAAAAAACAATTCCTTATTTTAAAATTCTGTGGTTTTCAGAATGAAGGTTCAAAGTGAGTGTCACTAATGTTGAGTAATAAAGTAGTTTTTCTTACACAAAGATATCCTAAATTTAAAGAGAGATGTTGACGCTGGAATAATTTTCTCAGGCAGGGAATTAGGGGAGGGGGGAGATTTAGATCCACCCCCTGTTTTTTCAACTCTACACCTTTACACCTTGTGGTCCCGGCCCAGGTCCTAGCAGTATTTTCTTTTTTGAGGCAGCTGGTAAATCACACTACAGGGCTGACTCAGAATGCCACGGGGCAAGGCCTTCCTTGTTTCCACCATGGGTTTCTGTTGATGTCCCCCAACTGTGGCTGGGTGAGTGTGTCTGTGAGAGTTCTCTAAGGGACGATCCCAGGGGACAGACGTGGATGAGGAAGGAGTCCCTGGGGCCCGTCAGGATGGCTCATCCCCTGTGCCAAGTGGGTCACTCTTGTGCAACTCCAGGCTTTCTCTTCACCCAGGGCTCAGTGGGATGCCTCCGTCTGCTGTTGGCACGGCTTTAAGACTGCTGGGAACTCAGACACAAGCATCCTGGGGCCTGGAGGTGTGGCAGGGTGTAACTTGAATGAGGCCAACTTTCTAAAAGGCACCTAACCGTAGGCAGTCTGGGAAGGAATCAAGATGGGAGGACAATGGAAGGGAGGATCTCTGAACAGCCACTCAATTTCCTTAATGCAGGAGTCAGCCACTTCATTTGGTTGCCCTTGAATGGAGTGCAAGACCTTCCCCTTGCAATTGGAGGCCAGACATCCTGTTAAAACTTCAACTGTGAAATGAGGAATTAATTTGATGGAATGTATCAGTCTATCTTACCTGTTTCTCCAGAACTGGACTGAACAGGTCTGACTAGGACACTTGAAGTTTTGTGAATAAGTTCACACACTTGTTGTGAAAGGCAGGTCTAAAGATGTGGGTGCTGTTACGTATGTGTGAACATGCACACGCACGTATGTGTGGGGAGCACGTGTATGAGTTCAGAAGCAGTAGGTATGAAGACATGCTTCTTCATTCTCAAGCAAGCCCCACGATGACAGAAAGAACTTGCTACCAGCCAGGAATGATGTCACAGCATTGAGCAGTTTGAATTGGCTACTTTCCTGAATATCTCTAGAAACAAATCTTTATCCATGTAGCCTTTTCCAGAACAGTGCCAAATTGGCATAGACTCTGCAAATCCTGAATTAGGATCATAATTCAGGAATGTGGCTATTTTTACCCCTGTGAGCTCCATAAGCATCAAGGCCCGATAGCCGCAGATTCCTTCAACATGTCTCTGAACTTCCCTCAACCTAACTTTGCTTTTAAGCTGGAAATGATGCCTTTCTGGCTTCTAAATGTCAGAGAAGTGAAAATAGTTAATGAGGTATGTTGTAATTTCCAATTCACAGCATTAATGCTTATCATTATCAGCTTGAGATGTATCATTTTTCACAGAGGCAAAGTGTGGAAGGTAATATATAAGACGAAGGAATACAAACTTTGTTTTGCATTTCTGCCTCCCTATGAGCACATGGGCCAAATTATAAAGCGACCAAAGTCACATATATAACTATTCTTTCTTAGTATTATAAATGACAGATAACGTGTCTAAAATTAAAACCACTGTCACTATTAATATTTTTATATAAGTTTGGGATAAAATATTTTCCTCCTAAGATCATAAAATTTCTTTACAGGTCATCAAAAGAGATGATGTACATGAAAGTGTGTTGCAAACTGTAGATTCTATTTAGACATAAAGGATATCCATATTATGACGTTTGTTTTCAAATTTTAACCATAATCTATTCTTTTATTTGCAACAAAGGTAAAGAAAGGTAGTAAATCGATCAGGCAAAATATCCCAGGAAACAGGATTAAAAGACAAGTCTTGTCACAATTCTTCACTCAACTAGTATTTATTGTGTGTTTATTTTAGTGTATACAGTGAGGGTATTATGGGTCCATTGTGTATACTGATGCCACGGGACTTGAGAGGCACTTTGAATAACAGCCTTCTGCTTGAAATAAATATGTATTCTCGCCAATGGAAAACATCCCCCCATTCAAACACCAAGAGGTTAGACAACAAAGCAAGAAGCCAGTATCTCTGAAATCCCTCAGTTGGCATACACGTGGCTACACTGACTCCAAAGTGGTGAACGATGGGGAAGATTTGGATAGAGATGCCCATAGGCAGAGCCCACTTGTCCAATAGGCATACTTGGTGCCAGGCCCAGAGCCTAGGATACTTTTAGGTACCTACGAAAATGTTCTAATTTCTTTTAAAATCAGAAAAGAAAGGAAACTTTTAAGTCAAAGAATGTTTCAATTTATAATATTAATATATTCATCTTTGTATTAACATAATCATAGAACGTAATTTTTAACATTTTTTTTTAATGGAGGAAAGAGCCATGAAGGCAAAAGTGCTTGTATTAGTTTCTTGTTGCTGTTGTAACAAATTAGGACAAACTTGATATCATTATCTTATAGTTCTGGTGGTCAAAAATACAAAATGGGTTTCACGGGGCTAGAAACATGGGGGCTTGTTCCCCACAGAGAGGAAGAATTGAGGGCCCTACATCACATTAGGGCATGGCACAAGGCCCACTGAAGCTACACGCCAATCTTGTTGGGAACCTCTGGGACTGCACCATCTGATGGAAGGGTATGAGGGATCCCTCCCACCTTCTGCTTTTGAATACACTCTGATCCCACCAGCTCATTCACTTTAAAATAAACTTTCTAAAGCCAATGCTCATAGCCAGAAGCAAATGGAACAAGATGGTCAAGATACCTCCACTCAGTTCATTGGACGTTTTCTAGAGATAGATGCTCTTGTCCAAACCTGGTTCTCTGAGGCCGCAGCAGTATAATCTTAAGATGACCTTTGAGAATCTGAGGGACACATTTTCAAGATTGGAATTATAATTACAAGAAGAATGTGCAAGGCAGCTATTTCTGGCACCATGATGGACAGGATAGTGATGTTTATGAAAACAAACTCGAGTTGAGCAATGGTCCAGTGGACTTCATGCTGCCAGGGAAAACCACTGGGCCAATAGGACCCATGGTTTCCTTTACTATAAGGGATTTTTTTCTCTGTAATATTATGTAATTGACTCACATCTCCTCATTTTTCCTTTAACAAACCCAGACACAGCCCCAGAGATGCCAACTCCCCACATATTTCATTTTTTTTATCAGATACTTAACACATGGAGACACATTTGCAGTCTACAGTTTAAACAACAGTCTAGGAAACTTTTGTGATTGTAGGATCTAATTTCAACTCCCCTGTAATCCACTCCTCTGTATTACCATCTATAAAATGGATATAGCAAGAATAAACGAAGTCATTAAATTATTTATGGGAATAACCACTGATGGGATTGTATAGCACTTTACACATATAAAATCCTAAATAGTCCAAGCAATAAAAAGTAGCATTTCCCAGTGACATCTCCAAGAAAGCCGATTTCTTCTAAACAAGTACAAATTGTTAAGGCACAGAGATGCCTTAACTACAGTACTGCATAGACAGACATGAAATGTAAACTTGATAGAAAAACAGAGCACTATAACTAAATCTGAATTTGAAAGCTGGAATTTTATCACAATCACAATACATCTAGCAGTCTTCTTCATTTTTGTTTTTTTAAGTTACTGCATATTGCATTTTGGTTTTCTTCCCATCATGAGGAAAAGAAAAAAAATCACAGAAAACTATTTGACAGACAGGCCTACCAAATACTTTGAGTCTTCTGGTGAAAGATTGGGTCTTCAAAAAGCTTCTCCAAGGGAAAATTCTTTGAAGTGTTTTACTGCCATTTGATCATTGGAGATTTTGATTATTTGCATTATTTTAAAACGTCTTCATTCTCTAAAGCCTGATAATAGTATTTTTGTAGGAGACACTTTGATAAATAAGAGAAAACTAACAATAGTATCAAATACATATGGAATTCCTCACTGAAGAGAACTGAAGTGGGGAGGGGGTAATTAAAATGAAAAACTGACAACAGAAATTTGGTGTCACTTTATTTTTAAGGGAAGAAAGTAATCCTCCACATTGATATGTAATTTTTACAAAGACAAGGTTTAAAAAGAGTGAAAGAGCAAAGTCAGGAAGGTCAGGGTGTTAAGTGGGATTTCTGCAGAGAAATTATATAATGACACTTTGGAAAGATTTAGGTGGAACTGGAATAATGACATCCTGAGTACTGTTTGGTCACAAACAGTAGAAATTTCTCCCTTTGTAATACCTTTCACCTCATCTTTGCAAGACAGGATAGGGAACAGAGTGAACTCCGAACAGCAGAGAACTACATCCAACTTGCAGCAGAAAAAAGGAAAGAAACCATGAGTGTTATATTATTCCAAAATATTCTTGGACCTTCCCTAGATTTTTTTTTTTTTTCCATCTTGCTACTATACTTGCCCAACCATGCTGGGGTGTTATGCTATTTTAGACATGAGTTAACAGGTCTCTTACATACACACATTTCCACATTCCAATGACACCTATTATATCCTTTTCCTCCCTACCCCACCCCACTCCCCGCCATGCACACACACACACATACGCATGCACACACACACACCACTCCCCGCCATGCACATACACATACACGCACACACCCCCCACTCCCTGCCATGCACACACATACACACACACACCCCACTCCCCGCCATGCACACACACACACATACGCATGCACACACACACACCACTCCCCGCCATGCACATACACATACACGCACACACCCCCCACTCCCTGCCATGCACACACATACACACACACCCCCCACTCCCCGCCATGACACACACACCCCACTCCCCACCATGCACACACATACACGCACACACTCACACACCCCCCACTCCCCACCATGCACACACACATACACACACACGCGTGCGCACACACACACACACACCACTCTCCTCCACCCACACAGGACCCTCTCCCTCCACTAATTTTTCCTTATTGTTTAATACTTCCCAATGACTGAATGTTTCCAAGTCCATGCAAACCCACAGGACTAAGAAGGGTTTCCTACCGCGTGACGTAGTTGATTCTGCAAAACGAAATGGCTGTAGCCAGAAAGCAGGTAAAATAGAGCAAATGGCAGGGAAAAGGAAGAGTTTTGACTGAGCTGACAATTAAGTGAGGGGGTGGGATAGGCCTCCAGGAATCTTGTAACACCTTTCTACCCACCCTGTGACATGTGGACCAACAGCATCAGCTGGGATCTTGTCAGAAATGCAGAAACTCAGGACTCACTTGGATTCAAACCTACTGAGTCAGAATCTGCATTTTAACAAGACCCCTAGAGGATTCAGAGGCGTTAAGGATAGAGAAACACTGCCTTGTGTCAGTCTCCTACCACCAGAAAACTAAAGAAAGTGGTCGATAATTTAAACATTTATACCCAATAAGGAGAAAAATTATAACTTCCCTTGATAACATTTCAAGAACTATTAGCCTTAGCAATCATGATGCAGTTATACTCATCCTCACCCTGTCGTTTACTACCCTTCTCATAATTTACTAGGATTCTCTTTGCTTTATCTGCAGACTCCCTCTCTCCAAATAAGTTCATGGCAATGCAGGAAAACTACAGTCTAAAATGTGGGATTTGGGGACTTCCCTGGTGGCACAGTGGTTAAGAATCCGCCTGCCAATGCAGAGGACACGGGTTTGAGCCCTGGTCCGGGAAGATCCCACATGCCATGGAGCAGCTAGGCCTGGGCGCCACAACTGCTGAGCCTGCGCTCTAGACCCTGCGAGCCACAACTACTGAAGCCCGCGTGCCTAGAGCCCGTGCTCCGCAACAAAGAGAAGCTCGCGCACCACAACGAAGAGTAGCCCCCGCTCGCCACAGCTAGAGAAAGCCCGCACGCAGCAACGAAGACCCAACGCAGCCAAAAATAAATTTAAAAAAATAAATAAATTTATAAAATGTGGGATTTGGAACAGAGATCATTAATCCTGTGATGGGCACTCCACCCTCCACTCCCAGTGAAATCAGCTCACAAAGAGGGAGAAGGGGGAAAGTGGCGTTACCCACCCCCCAGAGTCTTTTTCATTCAACTCAAAAGAACTTACTGCATATAGAGTATTTGGTAAAGGAGATGAACATTATTTTTTTCCTTTTTATGCTAAGTCGTGCTGGGGATGTTGAACCACTATATCACACCCGAGAGTCATCAGCCCTCTTTCTAAGGCCAGTCCTTTCCTCGTGACAGAGGGGAAGGGTGGGGGTGGGGTCTGGAGTCACTTGTGGTTCTATTGGAAAGTGCCTTCTAGAACTTAGAAGTGATGGGAAAAAAACAAGTGAAGAACCAGGGCAGAGTCATGCAAAGTCACCTAAAAGAAAGAAAAAGAAAAAGAGAGAGAGAATTGCTCTAGGGAAAGATGAGTCGATCCGAAAGGGAGTTCACTGCCATGGAAGCACAGTAAAGGAAGAGCCCCAGAGGCAAAGAGTGGCAGGGCCCACTCTGGGACAGGCACCCTCCATCATCAGATTTTGCATGTGAGCATTTCCAGCCCCACTGAAAATCCATCCTTATGGTGGAGATGGAGGCAAAATGTGTGACCACAGACTATTTCTGATCCCATTCACAAAGTTATTCCTAATATGGTTTGGATGTTTCAAGCTAGCTTACTGATGCTGAGAGTCACCCAATTTCTCTAAATCCTACTTTTCAGATTCTGCCCTACCAAAAAAAATTGAATTAATACTTGACTTTCCTTAAAGCTTGATCATAGCAAGGAAAGGGATAATCATGTGGATTCTACTCTTCAGGTTCTTTTTCTTATTATTATTATTATTTATTTATTATTTTTGGCTGTGTTTGTTGCTGCGTGTGGGCTTTGTCTAGTTGCGGCGAGCGGGGGCTACTCTTCGTGGCGGTGTGAGGGCTTCTCATTGCGGTGGCTTCTCTTGTTGCGGAGCACGGGCTCTAGGGGCACAGACTTCAGCAGTTGTGGCACGCGGGCTCAGTAGTTGTGGAGCACAGGCTCAGTTGCTCCGTGGCATGTGGGATTTTCCCAGACCAGGTCTCGAACCCGTGTCCCCTGCATTGGCAGGTGGATTTTTAACCACTGTGCCACCAGGGAAGTCCTATTCCGGTTCTTAAGGCCATAACGTCTCACAGTGAATGAATGGGTTGACTTTCTAAATTATACATCAATCTTAAAACCTGGGTTAATGTGAATCTGCCCGTGAGAAAGGGACATTCAGTCAAGATCCTGACAAATCATCTTTTCTGGGCCTAAAAGCCCAGGGGCTATAGACAGACCATGACCACTTAATCGAAGCCCGAAAGGCTGCTTAGTAAGCTTGTCCAGAGACATTCCTGGGCCCTTAGCCTCTGGTGACCGTATTATTATTAACACGGGATTGTAATTAATCTCTGAGGTCTGTGGTCCATAAACCTTTAAAACTCCTTAGAACTATCTGTTCCTCATACAGTTCTGGAAATGCCATGGGGATATCAAAAGATGATCATAAAGTTGCAGTGGCGGGGGGAGTGGTGATGCGGCGGGGGTGTTCATGTCTCTATTTTTCAAAAAATATTTTCTGTTTCTCCCATGTCCCTGGTACTGTGAGTAATTGCTGGGAACACTTTGAATCGGGATATAGACAAACAAGAATCTACAGTGTAATGTGTTAGGGCCATATAGAAGAAAATAAGAAATGCAATGTACGTAGAAGAGGTGCCCAAATCTTCCCATGGGATTCAGAGCAGTTTTCTAAATGAAATTTTCATTTGAGCTGAGACTTGAAGGGTAAAAAGGATTTGGCCAAGTGTGTGATTTAGGGAGAGAATCTGACCGGTTCTGTTCTGAAAAATAAAACGGCCGAAGATACAGCACAGTTAACACCAAATGGAGGGCAAGGAAAAGAAACAACTGTGACTGTTAATAACTAAGGAATAGGGTAAGAACAGTTCCTGGAGCCTTGCTACTAAAGTCTAGTCTGTGGGTCAGCAGCATCAGCTGGAATCTTATTAGAAATACAAATTCTGAGGCCCTATCTGAATCAGGTTTTCTAAATCAGACTCAGCATTTTGGCATGTTTGGAGAACTACACATACTTCCATCAGTTAGGTGCTAAGTCACTAAGAAATGGTAGGAGATGAGCCAAACAAATAGCACAAGGCTAGCTCACAAAGGATCGTATTTGCCACACACAAGGGTAACTTTAAGAACTTGAGACTGGAGAGATATTCAACTTGCATATTCAATGCATCGCTAATAGAAGAATGGAGAATGAATTGGGTCTAAGATAAGTTCACTAGTTCTGGCAAAAAAAAAAAATCTAAACTAAGGCAGGGACAGTGGAAGAGACAGAGAAACATGGAAAGGCTTTTCAGAGGCAGACAGGATAAGAACTGATGGTTGACTGGTCTGAGGAGCATGATTTTCAGGTGTCTGACTTGGATACTTAATTGGATAAGGAGGTGGTTTGCATGCAGGTAGTATGTAGAAATATCTACTAGGTGTTTGAACCGGAGCTAAGGAGAGATGCAGAAATACAGATCTGGAAGTCATCAACACAGGGAATAACTGACGCCATGAACAGAGATATTATTTTCCAAGGAAGTTGTGTAAAGTGGGAAGAGAATCCTTCCTCTGCTTGTTTCTCCACAGTCTTCCCCTCCTTCTTCCACTGCCCCATCACAAAATTTCCAGGGCCATGACTGGTGAGGAGCAAGTTCTAGGTTCTGGAATTTTTTTTGTGTCATCTCTAATTATCTCTAGAATATTTCTGTCCAAAATCCTACTTCATTATGGTTCTACCTTGGATGGGATGATTGTACCTGAATCTGATTCTAAAAGGCATACTAATGATTTCTAAAAATTAACGTTTCCCATCCTAAGAAGTAGGTGTGCATTTTACAAGATTGTTTACCTAGTGCCTAAATTTAGAACAATACACCAAAGGATATATAATTCCCTGGTAATTTCCAACACCAGGGCACACAAATGACGGCCATTCTTGGGAAGCAGACGGACTTTGTGTTGATGCTCCTACTACGCTAGTAGATGGAAAGCAACCAGCCGCCCCACCCCCACCCCCTAGACAAGGCTTGTTAAAACAAGGGATGAAGTGATACGATATCTGCGGTTGTCTTTAAAATAATCCAGTGGCATTCAAGGGGAGAGGAAAGGGAATATACAGACCAAGACTGGTCATGAGTTGACACTGGTCAGAGCTGGGTGAACTGTACTTGGAGTTATTGTTGTGTATGTTTCAAATTTCCACAATAAAATAAAAAAGTTTTTTTCCCAAATATTAGGAACGACAATTGAAGATTGAATTTAACTTCTTGCTCTGAACCCGTCATATTTGACCTAACTTCTTGCTCTGGACAAGTCAGATTTCTAAGGACAGGGCAGGACCCAAAGTAAATAACAGCTTTATCTTTGGATTTGCCAATAATCTCAAACTATCACTCTTTGCTTAAGGCGTTTTTGTCATTCCAATTAATCCAACATCATTCAACACATTCATTAACATTATACTTACTACATCTTCCAAATCATAATTAATAGAAAGTATTAATGGCGGTATAAATCACTGGGAGAATCTTCTCAATTATATAGTCGGTGAAAAGAGATAAATGATAATAATTCTGCAAATTCACCTCAAGATGATCCTCAAAAGATCCATAAGGTGCATTCATTTAATTTAAATTCCTACACTTCACAGTGAAATGTCTCCAGTATTTCAAAAGCCAAAGTTAAAAAGAGAAAATATAATGTCAGTTATGTCTAATTTGGCTTTGAATTTATTGGTGGGGAAAAGATTTTTCATGAGAAATGCTTATAAAAATATAGCCTCCAAGTCTCTCTCTTAGTTTGTCATTTAGAAACAAATCAGAAAAAAAATGTTTTTTTAAACATTGAAAAATTTAGCACATGACAAAGATTCCTTCCATGAAGTGAGAAAGAAAGGTGTGTTTACTTTTGATGCCATAATACACTATTAAAATAATACAGGAGTAAAGAATCAATAAGGTGATTGACAATATTATCTATTACTGTGAAAAGGACTCTTGAGTAAAAAGGCTGAGAAATAATTAATGCTGTTCTTCAAACCACACTGATATTCTTACCCAAATATATAAATAAATGTTGTATAAAGTAATTCACATGACTAAGTATATCTAAAAATATTTTGTATAAAACTCGACTATTGCATGAATAGAATATATTTTTTCCTTTATTATGCCATTTGTTCAGGTTATTTGCCTCTTCTCAAAACCGATCCTGATTTTACCTGATCTGCACTGTATTTCAAGGGACAAACTCTGTAAACTACATTTCCCAGGATCCCTTTCAGAATGACTTCCTGATAGGTTTGGCCAATGGCAGGCACTAGTGGGAGATTGAGGGTAGGGAGAAGGAAGAAGCCAGAGTATTTCTTCTCCTCTTTCTCCTTCGGGTAGTGACTGTATCTCCTACATAGACCAATCAGAGGGTCTCTCCTTTATGGTTTTAGCCCCTAATAGATAGCCCCTCCCTTTGCCTCTGAGCAGTCCCTGTTCCTACCCAGTGGCGCTGGCCTCAGATGACACTACTTTCTGCCTTAGTTCATCCAGCTCTAAAGGTGATAGAGGATTCCTGCTATTGCTAACCTCTGGCTGCCTTCCTTCTCCGTCTGACTTTCAGGCACTGCTAACGCCTTTTGTAATTATTTCCCCATAATAAATATGTTTACTGAAATAAATGTGGTTCAAATTCTGTTTTCCTAATATACTCTTCATCTTTAATTCAGCAATTTTATAGTCTTTTAAAAAAAGCTATTATGTGTATTGGCATCATTTTTATCCTTACAAAATGATTCTATTTATTGTTTATGATCAATTGCTTCTTAAGTGGTTGCAGGTATTCTTACCAGAAGTTCTATTATTTTGCTGAATACTGGTGAAAGGCTGTTTCCAGACATTTGGAAGATACTCTTATTTTAAAAATTGGTATTCATGTTGTTTTGTTTTGCCCCAGAAGTTTGGTCAATAATTACATATTAATTTCTTACCACATATGAAATAGTCAAAACAGATTTAAAAAATATGAGCCCTCCCTGAAAAGGAACTTACCACCTCACTACAGAAAATTGGACATATCCACTGTAAAAGGCTATAGGACATTAGTAAACATACGTTTGCGTTACAACATGATACCTACATATGCCTTCACTTGCTCATGCAATAGGTGCATTCCTAAAAAGTTAAATGTAAATCAAGTCAAATATAGTTTTGTTAAGTAATGCAAAATGTAAACAACATTGAGGTTTATAAAAGCCCACCATTCTACCTCTTTCCTCCAATTCTCTCCCAGCTTTGCTAATTGTACTCCCCAGAGATGGGTATTGTTAACAATTTGGTGTCTATTCATCCAGACACTTTCAGTACATATATTAATTGTTTCATTTATTCAACAAATATTTATAAGCACCTACCATAAGCCAGGCACTTTCTAAGCATAGGAGATATAACGGAGGAAGAACGAGACCAAGCTGCTACGTGAAGTTTATATTCTCACAGGGTAGACAATGACAAACAAATAAATACATAAACATCTAGTATGCAGGTAGTAACAGAAGCTAAGAAGGAAAATAAAGCAGACAAATGGACAGAGACAATGGGGAAAAGAGGAGAGGCTTTCTATTTTAGTGCCTTCTCAAGAGTATGTTACTCTACAGATTTTAGGGAGTTTTCCTTAGATACAAATGTTTAAATGGTTGACAACCACCTCTTTTCTTTTAATCTTTTGTAGTAGGAAAATGATCTAGATAATCTCTTGAGGTTCCTTTCTGCCCTATCACTTTGCTATCAACAACCTCACAATTAACCACATAACTGACAACTCTGTTTTTAGAAATGTCTTTAAATGTTAATATTCATAATATCCTAACAGTTTCATGATCCTTAGCCCCTCATTCTCTTTCTATTCTAACAAGCAGATTCTTTCTCTGTTCCCCAACCCACAGCGTCACAAATTACTGACTTGGGTCACATAGGCATTCAATGTAGAAATAAATCAATAATATGTTTATACTGGGAAAGCTATGCAACTTTGTCTGACAGTTTCACTACACCCTTCTCAGATTCTCAGAGTGCCTGACATGCCCAGAACTTCCTGCAGAAGGCTTCCGATATATCAAATGCTAAGTATCATCACAACCTGACCATAAATTAGGAGACAGGGGTCAGCTCCTGAGTCAAGGGCAACTGGCTCCAGACTGGCCATCAGCTCATGCGGGACCAGCGCCAAACATCTGCCCTAACCAGGTGCCTTAAACCAGATCCCATCAGATACTGTCTCACGGGGAATGTAAATCTGAGGCTTGCAACTATGTCAGCAAACATAGAGCACTATGGAAATAAACGTACAGTAGATGTCATGAAGCAGTGGAAGCAGAGCGTAATGAGAAGGTGCGTGCTACTGATCACAAGAAGACAGAATACACCAGAATGTCCTGTAATAATTTAGTTAGAAACTAACTACTAACTAGTCCTTGGAATTAGTGACTTGTGGAAACAAGTCACTTATGTATACATTTCATAACAAGTCATTTATGTATACATTTTATTGATTTCTCAGATTAAGAATTAATTTATGTGGATTTTGCTTTCTCTTATATTCTGATTGCCCTTCGTCCCAAGTGTTTACTGAAAATTACATTCTAGATATTCTTGTTTTGGTAGGTAACACTATAGTCTTGTAATATTGTCTTTCTATGTACATACAAGATTTACCTTTTTACTAGCAACTGAGATAGAATTACTTTCTGTCACCCAGCATATTGGAGTCTGTCAGAAACTGTATAATAAGCCAGCAATTTTTATCATTTAATATTTTAGTTTGAATTTCTAAGAAGCCTGCCCCTTATATGCTTTGAAAGGTTTGGGCAATGCATTTCACTAGAGAATAAAAAATTGCACAGGTGATCCAGATTAAATGAGAAGTAACTATTTGAGCTGGCCAGCTGTTGGGGTGTGTGTTAATCTGGGTTTAAGTTTATTATCTGCTCGTGTCATCAACTGCAGTTCATCCATATATACACTAAACCATCTTGTTCACTTTTTGAAGAGTTTAATTTAAGTAACATTATGATTCTCTGTGGGGTTCCCCTCCCACCTGTCTGTATAGAAGGGGAGAATTAGACATTCTTCTGGAGAACAAATAGGAATTGTTTGGAATGATTTAATCTTTTGTTGTTGTTGCTCAGTTGTGGTTCTGCACTCCTGGTGAATGATGAATGTTGCCATCAAAAGGCTGCCTCTACCCTAATAAGGTTTGCTGGGCATTTGATGGCAGGAAGATTTTAAAAGCTAGACTGAAGTTGGTTTAAAATTTAGTCCTGTGAACCTGGCGATAAAGCAAAGGTTCTTTTTTGTAAATAATACTGGTTTGGAATAGTGATGTTAGACTTATCCTAATTTATGAACAAGAGATTAATCTCTCCATGCATAGTTTTTGACAAAAAATGTTTCAATAAAAGAGTGCTGTCTTGTAACATAAATGTTGCCCACTCCCCTTTTTCACAAGTGTAGGGAAGTTAAAGGGAAAGTAATTTCTCTAGGCTCTCACATAAATGTGAATTGGGCCAACAATTTCAGTTCACCCTTTAGTGAATCAGAGGATCACTACCCTGGATATATTTATACTTATTTCTTGCATTCCCTTTAATGTTACTTAATCTTCTTTTACTAAACTAATGTGAACAGCAGGGAAACAGGGCTAAATGCATAAGTTTCTTTGCACTCTTGCAGCATTCCACCCACATAAGACAAATAAACATTTGAAAAGCAAAGAAGAAGGTGCGTGCTATCAAGAATAAATGTGGAAGACAAAAAGGATAACGTGTAGAGGGAACTGAACTGTGGAGAAAAAGCAGGCAGAGAAGCGTTATCCCAAGGACAGCCTCCTCTAAGAGATGCTGTTGGGTCACCAGGTGTCCTGCCAGCCTCCCTGGAGCATCACTGTATCCCAAATGCCTGGAACTTTCTGGCCTGTGCGTGAGCTAAGATAATCTTATGTCCTCCTTACGTTCCCAGGGTTTATTCTTATTTAAAAACCTGTTAACTTAAGTCACCTGATAATAGCTAGCAGGATTAAAGCAGGATTAAAACTGCACTTTAGGAAGACTGCCAACATCATTTATGCAACAAGATGACCTTCTCTGCCTGATTGGTGAGGTCAGTTATCAATAACACATTCCAAAGCTTCGTTGTACGCAGGGCACTCCGGAAAACATCAATGACATGGCCCACAGGGGCATTATGACACAATAAAAGGGAGATGTATAAGTACTAATGCTCTGGATGAAGATTTACATTAAGTTTAGCACAAACAATTGCATCATTGCAATATACGTAGTCATGATGAAGACCATAGACTCCGGATCGACACTGCAAGGGTTCAGTTCCCAGCTCTCCAGCTTAGAAGCTGTTCTACCCTGGGTAAATTACTGCCACCTTTCTATGCCTAAGTGCTTTAATTTGTAACATGGGGACACCTGAGACAGAGTGATGTGCGGATTAAATGAATTAATACGTGTAAAATGTTTATTGCTGGGCTTCCCTGGTGGCGCAGTGTTTGGGAGTCCGCCTGCCGATGCAGGGGACACGGGTTCGTGCCCCGGTCCGGGAAGATCCCACATGCCGCAGAGCGGCTGGGCCCGTGAACCATGGCCGCTGAGCCTGCGCGTCCGGAGCCTGTGCTCCGCAACGGGAGAGGCCACAACAGTGAGAGGCCCGCGTACCGCAAAAAAATAAAAATAAAAAATAAATGTTTATTGCTACACCAGCATTTATAGCTTATGACAGTGGAAAAAATAGTACAAATACAAACCTTGAGAATAGTAAAAAGAAAAACTGTTGGTTCAACTATATATTTATCTTTTACACTTGTACTACTGTTTTAATATGCACAAAGGCTCTCCCACAAGAATATAAACTCTGGGAAGGCAGGGACCATGTTTAAATTACATATCATTGTCTCTCAGCAACTGTCACAGTTTCTAGCACATAATACGTACGTGACAATATTTGTTAAAGTAACAAGTGGATCATCTAAGCCCATATTTATATCCTGTGGTCAATATGCTCAATTAACAATACAGTGCTGCCCCACTTTTTCATCTTTCTAATATAGGTTTTATCTGTTCACCTTGCTGCTTCGTATATCTGACATTTAAGTCTCCTCAGCAATAGTATAAGGGGATTCAAACTTGCTGTGACCATATTCCCACTTGACAAAGCATTTCTCCCACTTAGAGTCTTTTCTATCTACTTTTTAAGCGCAAACAATTTATAACATCTATTATCTATTCTAGATTCTGCCAGGAACAAAGTAGGAAAACCCTGGAACACCCAGTACCCATTGTGCACCTGGGTTCCCCATAGCTGGCCTCTGAATCTGTTATAATTGATTTACCATGACCTGAGTGCACACAAGAGCAGTGCTGAAATTCCTCATGGCATCCTTAGATCTCTTTTTGCCACATCCTTTGCCCTAACTTTAAGAGAAAGCCAACCGTCTCTCCTCTGGCCTGTGCCACAGATGTCTTCCACATCAATACCATCTGTGATTCTGACGGAAATGATAGTTAAAATTTGTTGCATCTGTTATTGGACCTATCTTTGCAGTACGAGTAATGAAATTTAGCTTCCAAACTAATTCATTTTTATGCCCATAGCCCAAAATAACCTGTAATTAAAACATTAAAGGTAGACACAACTGGGAGATACAAAATGAATGTGAGAAAAAGTTCTTTTTCAATAAAGAAGCATGACAATTGTTGAAAAATATCAAGTCTAAGAGCTATTTATAATCTAAGCTAGTAGAAAATAAAATTATGGAAAGATAGCTTTTTATTGGTAGACCTGAAACTATGGAAATGAATAGAGTGTTTGATAGCCTGAAATATGCTCTGTCTAAAGCACTGTTTTTATAGTGGAACCTGGAGGTGACTACTGTTTCGTTCTTACTTTAATTGTTGTTAACATATGGGGTAAAGAGAGGGAACATAAATATGATTGCAGTTAAAGTGTATCTACAGGAGTCAATTAAATTATTTTCTAAGAGATCATAAAAATGATATAATTCTATCACTTAAAATTGAAGATATGTAATTTATACATTATATTGGTAATTTTTAAGATTTTCAAATAATGTATTTTATATTAATTAAACAAGATGCTGAGAGTTTTCAAATGGCAAAAAAAAAGGTTAATGGGCTTGATGCTTTGGTATTTATCAAAAATATATTCTTACAATTTCTGAATTAATATTGATAATAAATTTTACATTGATAATAAACTTCTAGTCCTAGAAGAAACTTAATCATATTTTACATACACTTTTTTTTTTTTTTTTTTTTTCGGTAAGAACCCGTGTCCCGGCATCAGCAGGCGGACTCTCAACCACTGCGCCACCAGGGAAGCCCTACATACCCTTTTTATGGATAAAAACACTTCTCTGGTTTTCCAGTGGCCTCACATATGACTAGTGCCAAGCTGGACCAGAGCCCCATTTTCTTTCCATCCAGCCTCTGGTGAGTCCGCCACCCTCCACCCAACAGAATATAGAAAGTTTAAGCAGTTAAAACTCTCTGAGGATGACCTATTCCAAGGACATGTGCATCATCATTGTAGCTTTACTAATGGTGACTATTTATTCTGCCACAAGTGATAAAATAATCTTTGTTTTCAACAAAAATAAAGAATTTTGCAAAACAAAAATTTAAGAGATAACCAAAGTTATGCTGGCTAGGAAAAGCTATAAAGATTACTGAATAAAACATTCTTAGGGCCATTTCACATAGAAGAATCAAAAGTTCTATCCTGAGAAGTAAAAAAAAAAACAAAAATTAATTGCTATTCCAGAAAAACACATTTCAAGTCTTAACCCATTCTACTGGTTGCACCAGGTTTCATAGTTATAAAGGAGGACTGATATTTCATTTAAGGACGTTTACCAGAATGACTTACACAAGAACATGACCATCTGTGGAAGGGAACATAGCTCTGGGATTAGGATGCATGGATTCAATTCCAGGCTCTATAATTTCCTAGGTGTGTACCCAAGGCAACCTGCTTAACCTCTCTCAGTCCCTCAGTTTCCTCAAACAGAAAAAAGGGTATTATAATAATAATATCAACCTTAAAGGATTATTGTGTGTATTAAAAAGGTAGCATATAAGGTTCTTGGAACTGCCTGGGTACATAGTAAATAGTCAATAAATAGATACAGGGTCACTATTATTGTTGTTACTATGATCAATACTCGGTTAGTAGGTCATCAACAACAAGTACCCATGGAATGTGAACACTTTAGAAGACACTGTAAGATGTTACAAAGGAATAATATGATTCCTTAAGAAGATACGATGCAGTGGAAGAAGGAAAAAAATGCAAATACAAGTGATAAAAACAAAAATATAAATGGATAATAAAGTCTAACTAAGTGAAATAATGTAAACAAATGTTACAAATGCTATTTATTACCATAATTACCACACCACTATCCGTTAATGACCAATAAATTAGTAAATTATGCCCATGTTGACACTTTCACTCTCTACACAATAGTTTTTTGTTTGTTTGTTTTTTGTTTTTGGCGGTACGCAGGCCTCTCACCGTTGTGGCCTCTTCTGTTGCAGAG
The DNA here is from genome assembly GCF_003031525.2 of Neophocaena asiaeorientalis asiaeorientalis. Classification (NCBI taxonomy): domain Eukaryota; kingdom Metazoa; phylum Chordata; class Mammalia; order Artiodactyla; family Phocoenidae; genus Neophocaena; species Neophocaena asiaeorientalis. Next base: position 2,837,189 of record NW_020172637.1, read on the forward strand.
CACTGACTCTGGACGCGCAGGCTCAGCGGTCATGGTTCACGGGCCCAGCCGCTCCGCGACATGTGGGATCTTCCCAGACCAGGGCACGAACCCGTGTCCCCTGCATCAGCAGGCGGACTCTCAACCACTGCGCCACCAGGGAAGCCCTACACAATAGTTTTTTAAACAGATAGCTACAAAATTCTTTAGGAAATCTCGTTCAAAGAATAATTTTTAAAAGTAACTATTAATTACTCAGCATAAAAAGGAGCACCTATCTCAAAACAGCAGATAACATGATATAAATCTATAAAACACTGGACACAATCTCTTTAAAATAGAGATATCAGTATTATTAATCTTATTCTTTTTTTTTTCCTCTTTTTCTTTTTTTTGGCCACACCGAGTGGCTTGCCTTGCAGAATCTTAGTTCCCCGACCAGGGTTCAAACCCGGCCCAGTAGTGAAAGTGCTGAGTCCTAACCACTGGACCGCCAGAGAATTCCCCTATTAATCTTATTCTTGAAAATTTTAGTCAATGTAATAAGACATGAAATGGAAATAAGAGGTACAACTGTGATCATTTGTCAGTGGTGCTATGATCTGCTAAAAATTTCCAAGAAGTAAACTAAAAATTAATATAACTAATAAGAATATTTACTAATATGGTTGAAGAAAAAGTAAATAGAAAAAAATCAGCAACTTTCTTAAATAATATCATTAATAACAGTACATGTAAGTATAAAAAGAGTCTTTTCACAATTGCAATTTAAAAAGTTAAACACCTAGAAATAACTTAGAAAAGAGTAGAACTTCTGCACCCACAGGGGGTTGGGGGGGGTAACCTACAACGTTTTACCAGAAGATAAAAGAAAACTTGAACAAAGGTTATATACCATATTCTTAGATGGGAGACTGAATATTATAAAAATATCTACTTTTCATGGATTGATTATAATTTCAAGTCAATTATAATAAAAATATAAGTGAAATCTCCTCACAGTTGGCAAGGTGATTATAATATCCTCTGGAAGGATGGCTGAAGGATAAGGTCAGACTTCATTTGGATTTAAGAAGATAAAAAAAATATGTCTTATACATCCAAGCTAACAGACTGAGGGTCATGTATACACATATACATAGGAAGAGTATGGCAGGAAATTATCTTAAAAACATTATCTCTAGGCGATGGAATTATGGATGGATTTAATTTTCTTGTTGTCCTGTATTTGCCAAAATCTTTACCATAACTACTTATTGATTTTAGAATCAAAGGAAATACATATTTTTAAGAGAAAAGAGGAAACAAAAAATAAATAAATAGCTTGGGTTCTGGAAGCAAAGATGAACTCCAACAAAAATGATAATTTTGCCACACTCAATAAAAATTAAATTGATATACTAAGAAACCGCTTACAAGGACTGTAAGCATATATTTACTATTAAATCCTATGAGACTAGGCAACCACACAGGTATAATTTATTAATTTGTTAATGATTGACCAAAAAAATACATTTAATGCCATATACCTAGACCTGGCATTCAAGATGAAAAGGGACTACAGATGAGAAAAACCTAGAAATTTTCCAAAAAAGAAGATGCCTTTTGAGGAGAAGATGGCACGTGGATAGCCAAGGCAGGAGATTACTTGGGCATAGAAATGAAATGTGATGTGGCTGCCAATGAGGACCAATAGATTTTGTGGATTCTGCCTGGCCCTGAGTCAAGATTACCAAGGCTACTTATTCAATTTGGTTCCACTTTACTAGGATTGATGGGTCTCCTGTGAACTCAGCATACTATTAGATACTGTGATAGTCACAAAAGCAGTATAAAACACGGCCCTTGATCTCCAGTCCAGGAACTTTCAATCTGGTTGTGGAGGCAAGAAAATACATGAACAACTTGAAAACAAGACAAAAGAATAAAGAGATTAAGTGCCGTATGAGAGGTTCAGAGAACTGCTGTAATAGAAGGCCACTGAAGGATAAAATGTAGGGGCCAGAGGAGAGAGGAGAATGTTCATGCCCCAGAAAACATGTTGTGACTTGTAAATTTATCCTTGTATCCTCCATCCCCTCTTTGATGTTGCATGAGAATCACAAATTCTACAGGTCAGCCAGTCTCAGACTGTAAGTCAGTCCTTAGAAATTTCGCCCATCTCCTGAACAAAGCTTTGTTACAAATCACTTTTTTAAACCATATCAAGGTTTAATCATACCACACTTTTCTCTGACAAAACCCTTACGTTTTCTAAATTCATGAAGCTGATATGTCAAGATGTTTTCCACTAAAGTCAATTTATCCAAGCTGTGATAATGTAAGAGACTTTAGAGAAACCTTGTTTTAAACAGCTTTGAATCAGATACTAAAAAACCAATGTGGGCAATGATCCAGCAGGAGAGCATACTTTTCACATAGACTACTCTGGAGATCCTTGTCAACATCAGATTGCATCAAAAATTTCAAAGGGAATTGGATTATTCAGTTTTCTTTGATTGGAATTCAGAGGCAAATGGAATTCAGGGTGCAATCTGAAGAGATAAGGCCTTTGTTTTTGAAGGAATATCAAGGCCTTCAAAGTGGTCAGAGATCACTCCAATGGAGAGGGGTTCAAATTACAGAAGGAATTTAACCTAACACACACACTGCATTAGCTCCCACAGATAAACATGACACAGAGCAGTCATAGTAGATGACTTAATAAAATCACAATACAACTCATCATTGCAAGTTTTTCATTATGCTCTATGGGTACGAGATGTGTAAGAACTGGTGCATTATTTTATAGGGAATTGATAGAATCATCCAAGATATTTCCGGCACATGATGAAACCTAAACTGAGCTAGAATTTAAGCATTCCCCTGATGAAGATACTCGGTCTCACATTCTGTCCTTGTGTCAGGCAATAACGCTGAACATAAAACACACTCAAAGTGCACTTCAGCTTCTTTGGTAGAATTTCTTTGACACCTGTTAAATTTTAAAGAGCTCTGTGTAAAGCATTTTCTTAACTATTCAACTGGCTCTTGATTCATTTATGTGCATAGAAATGCTCTGAAAGCTCAAAGTTGAAAGGACTCTACTTACTAACATTCTTCCTCTGGTGAGCGTTCTCACTCTTCCTGGTAGGGGCCTACTCATAAGTGGACAGCCTGCTTGAAATGCTTACGGGCCAGAATCATGCAGATCTGATACTGTTGTCCTGAACTTTACTGTCAATTATTCTGATGAGCAAATACGATTGGACCATAGTGTGTTTTATGATAAATTTCATCTGAAATCCACGGTAATTTAAGCCCGCGATCTAAATAGATGAAACCAAATCTTAACGGTATGTTTATATGATTGAAATAACCAGGTCTCCATCAGCTCTGTTATTTTAACCACCTTCACCATTGATGTGAACTGCTGGACAACCGTGCAGACATTTTGTTGATAAAACCCAAAGAATCAAATCCACCATGCCTCACAAAAGTTGACAGCCACAGAGAGACACTTACATCCACACCCAACGATATACAGTTCTCCCCAGTGAGCCACATTCTTCGCTCTTCCGTGTCATTGTAAAAATTGTCCTTTTCTGAAATGCCCTTCTCTTCCTCACCTGGCTAATCCCTTCAGGAACCACAGCCTCCAGAATATCTTCTCTGATTATGGGGTGCAGAGATCAAGCTCCCTAACACTTTCCTTACCACCATGTACCTTAAGCAAACACTCCCAAGGAATGAGGCAACTTGGATTCAAGCCCTGACTTCGCTAGTTTGCACATTTGTTAATTGTGTGGCCCCATGCAAGCTCTACCAATTTTAGTTTCCACCTATGTAAAATTAGGGTAATGGCAACGCTTGCCTCATCGAACTAATGTGAGAATTAAAGGACAGATGCTTATAAAAATAGTAGAGAGAGGAGCCTGGCACAGAGCAACATTCAGTAAAGATTAGCCCATGGATATTCAGGCAGACCTACTTTTTTTCCTTTAATACATTTAAGCTATTTATTTAGCTAGGGATTTCTTGTTGATATATTGCATGTTATATATTATTAATATATTTTTCAGAAATTCATACAATCTAGATATGTAATCTAAATTCACTTGTTAAATTGTTGAAAATGATTTTATAATGAATGAGGCCAAATTAATCTTCAGGACAAGCCCATCTTCAATTTTATTAAGAAAACGAGTGAGGCTTTGGGGTACAGAGAGCAAATTTTTCCCCACAGGAATACATCAATTCTATAATCTAAGTTTCTTGGGTCTGGCTGTAAAAGAATGATAGCATTATTTCTAGATATTCAGGTCTATTTCAATAGGAAAAAAATGGTAAAAATAATAAACTATGATTAATAACTGTTGAGAAGATTTTTTTAAATTATGGACTGCAAATGTTGTTTCTCCTTTTCTGTCTACTGTTTTTGTGTTTCTCACAGCCTGTTAGTTTTTGGGGTTTGTTTTTTCTTTAAGATAAAAAGCAAGAAATAATGATAAAAGAAAATTCAGAATCCTCTTGCTAGGAGAGCTTTAGGATCTGACTTTCTGAATGTTCCTCCTGAAAATGGCCACTGAAGTGCTGCGTCAGAAAATTTTAAAAAGTAAACAAATAAAAACACAAACAAATCCTAGTAAGATTATTAAATTCCAAGGACAAAGAGAAAATCTAAAAATTTTCCAAGGATAAAAAAAAGAATTACCTAAAGAACAAAAATCAGTTGGCCATCATATTTTATATCAATGATGGAGTGTACTCAAGGATAATAGAGAAACGCTTTCAAAAAGCTAAGAAAAAATTATCTTGAACCTAGAATTTCATAACCAGATAAAATATCAATCCAGTATGAGGGAAAAAATAAAGATATTGTTATATACCCAATGGTTTATAAACTTTACCACCCAGGCATCTCTTTTGGGAAAAAAAATACAAAGTACAAAAAAGGAATTTAAAATAAAAGAAGAATTTTCAAAAAGTATAACATGCTACATACAAGGGGATGAGAAACAAAGCCCACTAGCACTTATAGCTAACTCTAAATTATTTTTAATAATGTGGCTGTGAGGCTTAATTCAGTTATTAGGAAATGTCATAAGAAATAGAGGAATAGCATTTTAAAAATTAGCAAGTCTAGAAAATTCCAAATGATCTAGTCAAAATAAAGATGGGGAGGAAAGGGAAAAGTAAAAGCATGCTACCAGTCTTGTCATGTTCAGGGGGAGGAAGAAGTTATAGATTCAGATTAATTCTCAATATCAGTTAAAGTATATAGATTTAACTATGTTTATTAGTTAAATTAAAATTAAAATTGTAAGGATAGGTAGCCCAGATTTAATGTGAGGTTCCATCTAAGGATGTGAATATGGGAGGCCATCATTAGAGATCATATACCACAGAAGACTCTATCAAAATAAGAATACATGCTCCCTGACCCAGCAACTCTATAGAATCTAGGAAATTAGCTACAGAACTCTTGCACCTGGGCACAAAGATATGTGTATATTTAGCATTGTGGAGCCCAAACCACACGTTCTTCTAAGGGGAATTGGCTTATAAGATACATACTCCTTAACATGGAACACGATGTCACCATTAAAAAGACTGAAGTAGATTTATTAACACAGACATGGAAAGATATATTATTACATGAAAAATGTGCTGAAGATAGTATGTATGATGTGATCTCAGTTTAGGAAACTTAAAATTTTACTACACATAACTTTACATTCTGAATATTTTCTACAATAAACATGTATTACCAGCATACCTCACAGATATTGCAGGTTTGGTTCCAGACCACTGCAGTAAGGCAAATATCTCCGTAAAGCGAGTCGCACGAATTTTGGGGTTTTCCAGTGCATTTAAAAGTTATGTTTACACTACACTGTAGTCTATTAAGTGTCCAGTAGCATTGTGTCTGAAAAGAACAAGGTACCTAACTTAATTAAAAATACTTTGTTGCTAAAAAATGCTAACCATCATCTGAGCCTTCAGGAAGGCATCATAGTAACATCAAAGATCACTGATCACAGATCACCATAACAAATATAATAATAATTGAAAAGTGTGAAATACTGTGAGAATTACAATATCGACAGAATACAACTGTGACACAGGGACACAAAATGAGCAAATGCTGTTGGAAAAGTAGTACCGACAGACTTGCTTGACGCAGGGTTGCCACAAAACTTCAATTTGTAAAAACTGCAATATATTTGAAGGGCAATAAAGAGAGGCGCAATAAAACAAGGTATACCAGTGCTTCTGTAAATTTATAAACAAACAAAACAAGAAAAATGAATATATATATTGCACTGTATTGATGCAAAGTACTGTATTTTATGGTTGAAAAATTACAAAACCAACCTGTTTTGGAGAGAGTGGAGAGAGAATTTTATGTGACATCTTCAGCATGAAGTAAGGTCCAGCTATAGGAAGGAGGAAGGGAGGGAGGAGAGGGAGGGAGGGAGGGAGGAAAGAGGGAAGGAAGGAAGGGGCCGGGTAACAGAGCTAGCAAGTACCTGAGATGAACAGACACTACCTCACTCAACAGAAAATGGCCTCTTTCAAACCTCAACATGACTTAAGTTTGTCTTAGGCTTATATTCTGTGAAATGTGGTATTTATCTCTGAATAGATTAAGGGTCTCTTCAACTAAACCTTCCATCTGGACACAACAGCTTAAAACTGCTAAAGGGAGAGGCTGTCAGGGCAGCAATTATTTTACCTCTGGGAACTGAAACTATTTTTACTCAGAAAGAAAGTCTGCAGAGACAGCATTTTCACATTTGGCTTCACAATGCTACACACACAGAAATGATTGGCCATGGAAAACAGAACAAAATGGGTGCATATCAACTGTCCCAGAAAAATGACCCAAAGACAACAGTAACCAATCTGTTTATCAGTCTCTCTCTCCACATTTTGGAACCTCTATTTTGTGACTAGATATAGGGGATAAAAAGTTGGAAGGAACATCATCGGGGCCCTCACAGAGCAGAGAGAAGAGCGAAAGATGTCCTAGGTAGTTAACTATAGAACGATTTGGGAAGTTCTATAACAGAGGTAAATAAAAGTGCGTCCTGACTCGGCTACTTTGGGGGCTAGGCGGCTTTTGAGCAAGCTGCTTAGTTTATTTGTGTCTCAGTCTCCTCATTCACAAAATAGATATAATAACTGTACTTTGTAACACTTTGTAACAGTGTTCTGGGGACTAAAGGAGGATAATACAGAAATCCACGAACAAAGTAGGCAGTCAGTAAAAGTTAGCTCCAGGTATTTGCGGAGGGACTCAGGCTACCTGGGTTTGAAACTTTATTGTGAGAACCTACAAGTTATTACATTGAGTCAGGTTTCTCAAGCAAAATCAGCAGATGATAAAAGTACCTGTCAGAGGTTTCTGTGCAGACTGAATGAGATCATCCATGAGAACTTAAATCAGAGAATAGCATCTAAGAATTCGATTAATGTTAGTCATTATCACTATCAAAATGCTCCAAAAGAAAAAAGGAAATAACAAAAACTCCTCTTCAGAGTGGCAGAGAATGTTCTGAAGAGCAGATGGCAGCAGGGGGGCCGGTCTTGAATAGCTAGCAGGAGTGCTCCAAGCAGGGAAGGTGAAGGAGGAACCAAGGAAACAGCATGAGCAAAGGCACAGAGAATTTAATAATGACGATAACGAGAATAATAGTCATCATCCATCACATTCAGAGAAAACAGCTGAAAATGTCCTATAGGCTCTAGGAACTATGAACTGGAGTTCAGCTGAGAAATTATAAGCCAGAGAACTTCATCAATGCATTTGGGGTTACTGAGAACAATAAAGCAGAGTAAGGGTGTATGGTGTGAGCAAACCGTAAATAGATCCCCTAGAAAAACAACATCAAAAGGCAGGAGGAACCAGAAAAGGAAGCCCATGAAGAAAGCTTAGAGAGGCAAGAGCCTATGAAATGAAAGAGCCTGAGAAGGGGAAGAGTTTCAATAAGGAGTGGCTGGTCAACCGTGTCAAATGTTGCATAAATGTCAAGCAGGGTGACAAGGAAGAGTGGGGCCACTGAACTGGCCAATTGGGAGGATACTGGTGAGAAAGCCTTTTTAATTGCACGGTGTTGGTGTAAGCCAGACTGTAAGGGGTTGAGGAATTAATGAGATGTGACGACACTAAGTATTGACTAAGTATAGACCTCTTTCAAGAAGTCTAATGATTAAAAAAGTGAGAGAAACCAGTCTCATAGAAACTAGAAGACATTAATTTTTAAATGTCCAAATAAGCAAAATTCACTTTTGGTTAAAAAAAAGGAGTGGGGGGCTGGGTAAACTTCCCAAGGCAGCCAGAAAACTACAGGGAGAAAAAAAAAAAAACGAAAAAAAACTCAATACTTTGCTAAAATGGGATTAGGGGATTAGAATAAAGGTTGGGGTAGGGGGTGGAGGGGGTGAAAGTTGGAAAACAGACAATTTTCAATGACTAGGAAATTAAAATTCCAAAAAACAGGAAAGAGAAGAGAAGAGAGTAAACACAATCTTACGGATTTGTTGGAAGAGCAAGAGGCAAGCTTAAACTGCCCCAGAAGAAAGTGATCAAAATCAAAAAGCACTCCTCTCTATCCCTCCGACTGAGCCAGGGACACATAGCGTCAGCAGAGAACCTGGTCCCTGTTAGAACTGTTCTAACTCCTGTAGGCTAAAGAGTCCTCAGTTCTGAGTCATGGGCAAACAGCCGAACATCAAGTCCCACAATGGCAGCAACAGAGATTTGTCTCTAGCCAGAGTTAGGGTCTCCTTTAACCAGAGCCAGACTCCAGGTCCTGTCTCGGAATATTCGTCCACCTAAGGCAGTCTGCCAAAAAGTAAACCTTTTTTGTCATAAATAAGCATGAGAAATTTGAGAGAAATATAGGAAAAGACTTCCAGGCATATGAATGATTGGATTTTGGAATAAAAGAGAATACTGGATTTTTTTTTTTTTTTCTGGACTATCTAGAAAAATCTGCCTTGAAATGTTTCAATCAGCTCTTGGATCACAGGCCAAGTGTTTTTAGAAAATATAATCAGTCGCTTTGCTCTGTGGTTCCCAGTTCCCACATGTGTAGAAGAAGGAAGATTAGATTAGTTTTAAGTCCCTCCAGCTCTGAACATTGTGAAATTTCATGATTCTCTCCTTTGCACTTCCTTCATTTTCACAGGAATATGTGTCCCTAGCACAATGCTGATGCCCTATCTTCCTAACCATATTGTTAGCCCCAATTTGGTTTTGGTTTCCTTCTTTTGTCTAAAAGGAGTTAGAAAATGTGTTAAAAGATAAGACAGTTTTAGGACACCCTGGGTGAGGCCGGTTCTTATCCAACCACGAAGCTTTTATGTGGAAAACACCCCTTAACTAGGCTGAACCCACTGGCTTGAAATAAACATTTTGATGAAACCTTCTGTAAAGGAGAACTGGTTCTTACATGAAGAAATTAATGCCTACACCCTAGTGCAATAGTGAATTCCTTCCTGAAACATTTTCTTATTGTTATGTAAACATAACCTAAGTGAGTCTGTCAAAGATAATTGCTAATATTCTCCTAACCCTGTGACTTGGGGAAGAATAAAAGGAGATGGAAACTGTTAAAAGGGGACACAGTGACAAGGGGGGAAGGACCAGTTTACATGCCACAACCAAATGTATCTTTTGTAGGCCAGAGACTCTGAGAAATTATTTTTATGCCTGGTATGTGTGTTAGAATACCTTTTGCGTCTTAAAGTAAATGTGGACAAAACTCCTATCTAAGTCAAGAGAACATTTAAATCGTGAATATAAAATTTTTAGAGATGAGAACATTTTATTTTTAGTACCTTTTAATCTATTCTCACCATATTCTATTTTGCTAATTTCTTTCATAGAAAAAGAACTAAGGATTGGCTTTTGATCAACTTCAAAGCAAAGTAGAAGGTCTTATCTAGGAACACACAATTTGGCAAATTATATGATTTCAGTGTTTATGGAATGGCTGACACATGCACAGACCCCCATATGAGACTTGGTGTCTGTCTCAAACCAGAGAAGCGGGCTGACTCCTCCAGGTACAAAGGATTTGCCGTGTTCCTGCTGCCCTTTAAACCATCTGAGATGCTCAGAGGTCACCACAATCCACGACTGAAATTCTCTTGCGTCCTATCAGCCAGCACGCTTTGAAGGAACGGCTCCCAGGTATAAGATGTGGGGCTTTCCTCTGTAGAGCTGGCTCTTTTCAAACCATTTGGGCTACTCTGTCTGTGACTGCCCTTTCAGAAAAATTTCATGTTTAACAAGCACTGGAAAAAAAAAAAAAAAGTGAAAACAACAACAAAAAAACCCCCAGCAATCTGGAAGATGATCACGCTCTAACACCAACCTGCAGAATTTTAAACTCTGGCCAAGATTCCGGTGTTTTGCCTCTGACTTGCCGGGAGACCTTAACACACCAGCAAAACATCTTGGTGACTTAGTTTACCTCCTCGTGAAACATTTGCCTAGTCCATGGGGTTGCAAAAGGAAATCTCTTCAGAGTGTTATGAACTTCCACATTTGCATAATCTTTCTCTAGCATTTAAAGTTTGTTGAGCTAATCCAGATGGGGACATGTAGCAAAATCAGAATTCAAATGAACCCAGTGGAAACGAATTGCTATTATTGTGTTATGAATGAGGCTGTACCAAACTGAGTTATCTTAGTGAAGAAGAGCAGCCTGCACCCCCTCTGTGAGATGCTGCAGTTTCTGGTGGGAGTTTTTGTTTGTTATTCCTGTTGAGTGACTCCTTAACAGAACACACGTGTAAGACCAATGTGAGACAAAGCAGGTTTGGGCGGTAACTTTTCTTATATTCTAATTGGGGGAAATAGTTTGAACCCAACAGAATGTCACTGAGTGCAAACACAAACCTGGAGCAGGGCCCATTGGGCATGAATCTCAGGGGCTATCAATCTACAACCTTCAATTTGTAAATATGCAGGAGACTGAGTCAGTAGAAAAAAAAATAATTTTAAACATCTGTGGTATTCTTTCTGTTCCACATTAATTACACTGCTTGTTTGCTGATGCTGACCAGAATTTTCAATCTTCAGATGCTATGCTAGGAACGTCACAAGTATTTTTCTATGTGTTTATCACTTATGTCTCTTGAAATTTTATCTCTGCCAGAGTCTGTCTTTTATCATTTATTTTAGGTCCCAATTTTGTTCTTTGGCTTACCCGCCCTAGACTTCTTGTTTTTCCTTTTATGCTGAGCAATAGGCAACTCTTTTTTTTCAAGTATTTATTATAACTTTGAAGAGATACCTTGTTAATACACAGTCCCACACACATACACATCATTCAATCAAAATGATGATATAAATGAAAATCTAAATATGCTGTTTAATCATTTGGAGAGATTGATAATTACTTTCAATCAGCTAGGATTGCTCTGACAGTTCAAAGAATTATAAATGAGAGACAAATCTGTTAATAGATTGTGCTCAATCCTTTTCTGTGTGTGGGGAAAGATATTGGGAAGGTCATTTTAGAAATTGCTATTCAGCCTTCCTACCATACCCCTGTGAAGCCCATACTCTCTCTCAGAGTTAGCCAAGAGTCCAACTGCTAAAATCATCACCCTACAACCCATGAAGGTCCATTTCCTGAGCTGAATCCATGGTAGTTTTAAACAGAGAAGAATCACAAAGGTTTGTTTCTTTTTTTTTCTAAAGCAGCCCAATTTGGAAATAAGAAATGGGCAGGTCCTTTGCAACATGTAAAGCTGCCATAATCCCTTCTGCCATGGTCCCTTCTGCCTTAAGAGTCGGTCTCCTTTCTCTTGCCTCTCTCCCACAACCAATGTCTCATACATGTCTTCTGTGGCCCCAAAGTGACCAAAGAGCCCCTGTTTTGGAAACTCAAGCTCCCATCCCTCACTCTAGCCCCAAGAGCTTCCCCTCAGACTCCAGCCTGCTCCTCTGATCTTCTTTCCCTCTGTGCCAAACCCTCGAGGCGTGGGCCGGTATCGGTTTCTTTTTAACCTTGCTGCAATCTACTTAATTTCCTGGAGTTTTCTCTCTTCAGGCTGAGGTAGTCTACACAGCAGCCCAATTCCTTCCTCCTCCTAATGGTAAGCCCACAAGCCATTTTTGTTTTGTGGGTTTTACTGAGAATCACCACGGAAAAAAAAGAGAAAATAACCAAAGAACCCACATGGAAGAGACGTGACTATACAAGAACTCTTACATAATTGCTTAGTTCAACAATAACCATTTATTGATCACTTCCTACATGTTGAGCACTGCCCTCTAGGATCTAATAGTTATTGTTTCTGGGATGATCTTGGAAGTCCTGCTGCCCATTCACTTCCCTTAGCAAATAGCTGACTAACCTCTCCTCTCAACAAGGAGGGCAAAATAAAAACTAGACAGTGCTCGCTCCTGGGGTAGTTAGGTTTCTCGGCTCTTCAGGTGGATATAGCATATGTGTCACTGGTCTACTACCCTATAGATATTAAGGTCATGACATAAACTAAATTAAAACATACACACACAGGATGTAATTAGATTAGAATTCTTTGCCATTGAGACTATTGTGAAAACTTCACAATATCTGCTCATACTCATACTCACCCTGCCTGTTCCCCTCCTACTATTGTGTTTTGACCAATGAGGGCGTTTTCCTAGAATCCAATAATTTAGCAACTCTCCACTGATAGGATCATAAACTGGCTCTCTGAAAAGGACAAACAAAATGCCCTGATTCACACACAGTGTTTGCTGATTCTTTTTTTTTTTTTAATCCCACCACCACCACCACCACCACCTACCGCCACTTTCCTCCCTTGGTGTCCATATGTTTGTTCTCTACATCTGTGTCTCTATTTCTGCCCTGCAAACCGGTTCATCTGTACCATTTTTCTAGGTTCCACATATATGCATTAATATACGATATTTATTTTTCTCTGACTTACTTCACTCTGTATTACAGTCTCTAGGTCCATCCACGTCTCTACAGATGACCCAGTTTCGTTCCTTTTTATAGCTGAATAATATTCCATCGTATATATGTACCACATCTTCTTTATCCATTTGTCTGTCGATGGGCATTTAGGTTGCTTCCATGACCTGGCTATTGGAAATAGTGCTGCAATGAAAACTGGGGTGCATGTGTCTTTTTGAATTATGGTTTTCTCTGGTATATGCCCAGGAGTGGGATTGCTGGGTTGTATGGTAGTTCTATCTTTAGTTTCTTAAGGAACCTCCATACTGTTCGCCATAGTGGCTGCATCAATTTACATTCCCACCAACAGTGCAGGAGGGTTCCCTTTTCTCCACACCCTCTCCAGCATTTGTTGTTTGTAGATTTCCTGATGATGCCCATTCTGACCGGTGTGAGGTGATACCTCATTGTAGTTTTGATTTGCATTTCTCTAATAATTAGTGATGTTGAGCAGCTTTACGTGTGCCTCTTGGCCATCTGTATGTCTTCTTTGGAGAGAAGTCTATTTAGGTCTTCTGACCATTTTTTTTAAAGCTGTGGTTTTCTTTTTTGAAGATGTTGGGGGTAGGATTTTATTAATTAATTAATTAATTTTTGCTGTGTTGGGTCTCATTTCTGTGCGAGGGCTTTCTCTAGTTGTGGCAAGCGGGGGCCACTCTTCATCGCGGTGCACGGGCCTCTCACTATCACGGCCTCTCTTGTTGCGGAGCACAGGCTCCAGACGCGCAGGCTCAGTAGTTGTGGCTCACAGGCCTAGTCGCTCCGCGGCATGTGGGATCCTTCCAGACCAGAGCTCGAACCCGCGTCCCCTGCATTAGCAGGCAGATTCGCAACCACTGTGCCACCAGGGAAGCCCATTCTGCCCATTTTTTGCTTGGGCTGTTTGTTTTTTAATATTGAGCTGCATAAGCTGTTTATATATTTTGGAGATTAATCCTTTGTCCATGGATTCATTTGCAAATATTTTCTCCCATTCGGCAGGTTGTCTTTTCATCTTGTTTATAGTTTCCTTTGCTGTGCAAAAGCTTTTACGTTTCATTAGGTCCCAGTTTTTTATTTGTGTTTTTATTTCCGTTACTCTAGGAGGTGGGTCAAAAAAGACCTTGCTGTGATTTATGTCAAAGGGTGTTCTTCCTATGTTTTCTTCTAAGAGTTTTATAGTGTCTGGTGTTACATTTAGGTCTTTAATCCATTTTGAGTTTATTTTTGTGTATGGTGTTAGGAAGTGTTCTAATTTCATTCTTTTACATGTAGCTATCCAGTTTTCCCAGCATCACTTATGGAAGAGACTGTCTTTTCTCCATTGTATATTCTTGCCTCCTTTGTCATAGATTAGTTGACCATAGGTGCATGGGTTTATCTCTGGGCTTTCTATCCTGTTCCGTTGATCTATATTTCTGTTTTTGTGCCAGTACCATATTATCTTGATTACTGTAGCTTTGTAGTATAGTCTGAAGTCAGGGAGTATGACTGCTCCAGCTCCATTTTTTTCCCTCAAGATTGCTTTGGCTATTTGGGGTCTTTTGTATCTCCATACACGTTTTAAGATTTTTTGTTCTAGTTCTGTAAAAAATGCCATTGGTAATTTGATAGGGACTGCATTGAATCTGTAGATTGCTTTGGGTAGTACAGTCATTTTCACAATATTGATTCTTCCAATCCAAGAACATGGTATATCTCTCCATCTGTTTGTATCATCTTTGATTTCCTTCATCAGTGTCTTAATAGTTTTCTGAGTACAGGTCTTTTACCTCCTTAGATAGGTTTATTCCTAGGTATTTTATTCTTTTTGTGTTTGCTGATTTCTGTGATGTAAATACTTCCACCAACCAGTAGGCAAGAGCTCTCACAAGCCGGTCAGAACCAGTTCTAGTATATCATTTATCCTTCCAGTCTTTTATCAAAACTTGTTCTGTGTCTCATCTCCCAAAAACTGCTTTGGAATTGCCTCTTATTTGGAAAAGCAATAAGATAAGTAAATCCCAGCAGAATGTTAATGGCTGCATGAAAAAAGGCTCAATGCGTAAACCCTGGAAGTGGTGTCTGCCTTGTCATGGGGGCTCCTGGAAGAGGGCCTCAACTCAGTGGATGAAATCCACTATCAGAAATGGCAGGGGTCCCCCCATGCTAAGGTGCACCCTTGGTGGCAGTAAAAGCAGGGACAAAGGAAAGCCATGCTGAATGCCAGGAAGGGCACAAAGTAGCTAAGAGTACAAACTCTGAAGTTTGAATGCCAAGGTTTGTGATATTGGGCAAGTTACCTGACCTCTCTATGCCCAAAGTTCTTCATTTGTAAAATGAAGATAGTAATGTATTTCACGGAATCTAAGCTATCCTCTATTGCAAAACATAAAAATATTTTATGTTCCATTAAGAAATTTTGAAATGTTGCCAATTAAACTTACATGCCATCAAAAGTAAGACACATTCCAGTTTCAC
This sequence comes from Neophocaena asiaeorientalis asiaeorientalis, assembly GCF_003031525.2. Taxonomy (NCBI): domain Eukaryota; kingdom Metazoa; phylum Chordata; class Mammalia; order Artiodactyla; family Phocoenidae; genus Neophocaena; species Neophocaena asiaeorientalis. Next base: position 2,852,578 of record NW_020172637.1, read on the forward strand.
AGATGCTAAAATGTGAGAGAAAATATGTTTTAAAATCAATGAATTATGGTTGTATCTTCCTCATAGGGTTGGAAAGACTAAATGAGTTGATATATGTAAAATGCTTAGAACAGAGCCTGACACCTTGTAGGCACTATGATTTTGCAATTATAGATTTGCTATTATAGATCATTATTATCACAAAGAGATTAATGAAAATTAAAAAGACGCAAAATATCTGATTCAAACATGAAAACTTCAGATTTCCTTATAAGACTAAGTATGAACTAAAGTGGTTCCAAACCAGCATTTTTCAAGCTGTTCTTCTTATAACCACATGGGTCTAGGGGACTGCAATAAAAAAGAAGTAAAGGTGGAGGTAAGGGTGAGGTGAAGGCTAAGGGAGAGAAATTCTCAGTCACTTAATTCGAAACTCAACCAAAGGAGCTTGATTTTTATCAACCAAATGTACTGGAGTTCAAGGTATGGTTTCACTTTAATTGTGTGTTTGCACTTAAATATACATACATATATAGGTTGTGCCCCACTTAAAAAACACTTGCCCCCTGGTAGATAGGGACATTGGCAGAGGCATAGGGATGGCCTTTCCCAATAGTAAGCTAGTTCTCACTCAAATTCACAGATCCCTGAGTCCAGAAAGTTCTCTCTCAGGTCAGCAGGCATGAGCTATTACCTTCCCTGCTCTCCAGCAGCCCTGCAGTCTCTTCTGACCATGCCCTCTGCCAGACCATGCCCATCACCCCTACACCATTTCTGTCTTGATTTGAGCTGTTCAAATGTCCAAGTCCAGGAAGCCAGGACCGTAGCAAGAAATTTGAATATGATAGCAAAGTTTATACCCTAAATGTCTCTCTAGAAGTTTCCTTAGCTCTTACTTTTTAGGACTCACCTTGGCTACACACTGCTTTAGCAATCCTCTGTCAGACTGATTTCCAAAACCACTCATAGACCTCTCAGAACCAAACACTCTAAGCAGCAGATGAAGGATAAAACAACACATTTTTGAACAGAGGCTTAAAAATCTCCTTAAAAGTACTCACAGTCTCCCTTGAGATCCAGGTCAATGAAAAAAATATATATGAAGAATGAGTGGGGAGAAACAAAGAAAATATAAAAAGCTATTGCACTGTGATTCCAACTGTATAACAAATGTATATAAATATGAAAAGTAATACCTAAAGATGAAAATAGTTGTTTTGAGGTACTATGAAAGTAGGAGATTAAAAAATAATTCTATATTCTTGTTTGTTTTATTTTTTTAATTAAAAATGTCAAAACACCTCTTATACATTCATTCAGTAACTGTTTACTGTGCAGGTAATTTTCATTTACCTTTGTTTGCTCCATCCCACCTTCATCTTTTCTTCACTTCTCTCATGTCCTCAGGTGACATGATATTAAGCCCTTTAATATCTGTGCCTTAGGTGTATACGCTTGACCTATCCAATCAGGATCTATCATGGCAAAGGACTGTCTATTTTTTCCCTATAAACCTTAGCAACTCCCCTCCCATGGATAGTATAATACTTGAGTTACAGAAAACAAGTTCAAAATTACAAGTTCAGCCAACATACCAGATGAATTACAGAAAAGACTCTTCATGCTTTCGCCCACTAGAGTTGGTGTCCCCCAAGACAGTACAAAGAACATCTGAACTTCAGGGCCGCTGTTTTTTTTAAAAATGCTTGTATTCATTTAAGATAAGAACAGTGTACCAATCAAGCTTCAATTAGAGAAGCAGAACTACCATGAGTGACGTCGAAAAGGGATTATTATCAGGGCTAAACTTGACACAAACACGGGAGTTGGTGGAAAAGGAAGTCTATGGAAGTTGCGTCTGTGACTGGCATTGGTCATGAAGTTGCTGTGGACCTGGGCCAGCGATCGGGAAGGTCAGCTGGACAGGAAGGAGGGGAGAGCAAGGACAAACTAGAACCTGAGACCCATGAGAACAAACTGGAGCTCGTACCTGTCCTTCACTGGCCCCTGCTCAGTGATGAGGCGGTCTGCACAGTAAGACCAGCAAGTCACTATGGCGTTGCGTGTAAATCTGGCTCAGGACTCAGAGAGGAGGAAGGAGGGTCTGGTGGTTGCCGTAGGAGCTGTGGCCTTGGGTGGTGGGGCCCATAAGGTGAGTTAACAGGTCAGCATCAAAAGGCACAACCCACCATTGTGCCCGGAGTTCTGCACCCACCTTCCATGGGTAAACAACGGCTGCTGCTTCACCTTCACCTTCACCTTCCAAATCTTGTTTAAATTTATCTTGTGCTCAGTAGTAACCTGAAGCCATACAGGGAAAGAGACTATGGGAAACATTGTTCCAGTTTCCCAAATTGAATAAAACCACACGATATATCTCTCCATTTCCCTCCCTAGAATGAGTCTGTAGAAACAACTGCTATAGTAATTCTAAATTCAATTTAATCCTAGGCTTGGCACCTAATCTCAAGACCCTGGAATTTCCAAAAGGTTCTCTAAGAGGACTCACACTTACACCCAAACGTAGGGATGGAGAAGTCAACACAAAGGGAGATCCTTATAGAAAAAGGATAGAGCTCAAGGATTCAAACTGGGAACTATTTGAAACTATACTAATGCCTTCTATTGCATAAAGAGCAACTACCAGTAATGTACTAAGGAATTTTCCAATGCCTTAATCCTCCCTGTTACTCACCCACCCCCTGCCAAAAAAATAAAAACCAAAGCAACCCACAGAGAGTCAAGGCGAGAAGGAGCAAGTTGCTCTCCGCATGAAGAAACCATTTGTGTGTACATTACCAGAAGCTGCAGCCAGACATTTACAGAGTACCTAACTGGCTCCTCTCATGGGCTAGACACTGTGCTGATACAGCATCCTACGTGGGGTGTCTTAAGGGAGGATTGGGACCAAGGTCAAATCAGTTCTCAATATGTTTGAATAGAGAGCTTCTAGACAACAGTCTCGCACCTAAGCAAAATGCTGACCACTGGCCCTGAGCCTGGGCTTGGCCAAGGGCAGGTGCCGACAACTGACACCAGGAAGGAGCCTTCTCTGAGAGACAACCCCCGCAGAAGCCCCACCACCAGAGTGCACCTGAGACCTTTAGACTGAAAATTCTGTGCCCAGCTGCAAGCGTCCTCATCCTCATCATCATTGTCATAACTACTGCAAACAGCAAGACCTTTGTCTTTCTACAGAGACATGCAGTCCAGCCAAATACCTATGTGGGGTAGAGCAACTGCAAGTCATAGACCTCTGCACAGTGGCTGAGTGACCGGATGAGGGCCAGAGAGCTCTCTACTTTTGTCTCTCCCACCTGGTAGAATAAGAACACTGTACTGCACTGGTAAAGACCACTGCTGTGCCTCTTCCCTTTCCAACAGGCAGGCTGAACATCATTATTTTGGAAACATGACATTTTTTACATTCGTGAGTTGGGTTGGGTTTTGTTTTGCTGGGGTTGTTTCCTGTATAATGATTATTCACATACACCTGATTAACCATCTGTCAAATTAAAAGTCAAGGGCCTCCCGTCAGGAATTTTGAGGATTTATTTTCTCCACCACAGAGGGCTCATAAGGAGTTCCTGTTAGAACCAGCTGGATCGCCACAGCTGACTGCATGCTCACAATTGCCACCACTGTCCTTTTCACCACTTCTTGGAGTCCAGGCAGGTAGCTGGGAAGTCTGACTCCACTGCGGGATATTCAGGTTGAGAAAATGGTCTCATCTCTCTCCCATTTGGATACAGAGTGTCACAATAACATCTATCCTCTTAACCTCAATTAGGTTTATTTGACTCTCTGCTTTTATTCTAAAACAGCTAGTCAGAAGCTTGACCTGCTGTGGAGCACACATTGTCCTATATAAATTAATTGGTAATGCCAAAAATGTGCCTAATAATGGATTTTTAGTAGGCATTAAATACAATCAAGTGAAAGCAGCTGTATTGAAACATTCATATAAACTCTAGTCAATACACTTGGTTTCTCCATTATTCCTCTGTGACAAACCAATAGGTATTAAATGTGTGTATACTAAGTGGTAACAATTCTTCAGGTTAAGTGAAAACTCCAGTCATTTCAATATTTCACTAACCTACAAGCAGCTGACTTTTAAATTCATCTAATTCTTTAGTTTTTTGTTTTGTTTTGTTTTTTGCGGTACGCGGGCCTCTCACTGTTGTGGCCTCTCGCGTTGCGGAGCACAGGCTCCGGACGTGCAGGCTCAGCGGCCATGGCTCACGGGCCCAGCTGCTCCGTGGCATGTGGGATCTTCCCGGACCGGGGCACGAACCCGTGTCCCCTGCATCGGCAGGCGGACTCTCAACAACTGCGCCACCAGGGAAGCCCCATCTAATTTTTATTAGTGATTTTGATGATATATAAAACTGTGCTCATCAGTATAAAATAGATCCATTTAGTTTATCAGGACTTTATACCTTTATAAATTTTATAAAATATGAGTACCTATTTAACAGCATTTTCTGCTATGCTTCACTAGAGAATAAAAATTGTATTTTTGAAAAATTGTGTTTGTTTATTCGTCCTGTTGTCTAGTCTCAAAATTCTGACAAAAATATATATATATATTGCCCTCAATAATAAAACATATTCAGAATTTGAAAACATGACAATGAAGAAATGATTGCACTTATATTTCTTCAGTATAATACAAATGTTATACCATCACTAAAAATGTGCTGTATGATGTAGAGAAGGTAGTGTGATGAACTGGGAGATTGGGATTGACATGTATACGCTGATGTGTATAAAATAGATAACTAATAAGAACCTTCTGTATAAAAAATAAATAAAATTAAAAAAAAAACATTTGCTGTATGCCAGGAGCTGTGCTAAGCATGTTACCGAAACGCAAGTCCGTGGGCCCGACGCACTGTGAGGCCAAACAATACCAAAACGCCTGAGCTCGGAACAGAGAAATGTTTATTGCAGGGCCATGCAAGGAGAAGGCTGGCTCATGCCTTAAAAAGAACCCCAAACTCCCTGAAAGCTTTCAGCAAAGCCCTCTTATAGGAAAGGTGAGGGAAGGCCGTGGGTAGCTGTTGCAAACTGCTCAGTGTCAGATCCTTTGTTCTTGAGGTCAGGTCAAGGTCAGGTAAAGATGTTCCTGTAAATCTCCACCAAACAAATGTTACTCTCTGTTCTGACAAGAAAGGGGAAAGTCCCAAGGCACAACTTTCACCCTTCGAGGTCCAGGCCTGGCTCAGAGAAGGGGGTCCCTGCGCCGGGGGGTGGGGGGCGGTTACCCTGCCCCGGAGCGTGCGTCTAGCACCCAGTCTGGCTCCTCCGGCCAGTGCCCAGGCTGAAGAGGCAGATCTCAGTTGGTGGCTCCTTCAGGGCCAGGTCCCCAGACCCTGCCCCGCTGTCACGGCTGAGGGAGCCAGGAGCCCAGGACCCAGCTGGCCCTCAGGCTCCTCAGGCTGCGCAAATGGTGGGGGCCAGGTCCCCCAGACTGTGTCCCATGCAGACTGCCGCTGCCGTTATTAGGTCGCAGAGGCAGGGATGGAGGAGAGGTTCACCACGGCCTCAGGGCCTGCGCCCGGCCAGTGGACGATCTTGGCAAGGACTCCGGAGCCCTGCAGGACACACCTCCAGCCTGTTCCCTGGGCCCCCCCCCCCAGCTCACGCGCCAGCCTGAGGCCAGGTGAGCTGGAGGGCCCCAGGGAGAAGGCCGGGATCTGCCACTTACCTCACTCTCCACCCAATGACCACCACTGCACTGCTGGTTGGCTCAAAAATGCCCCTCTAACGAGCGCCCATTGACAGTTGCTCGCTTGGGGGAGGGGCCCCCTGTGGCGCCGACCAATGGCTGAGCAGGACCTCTAACGTGGCTCTAACCCTCCGGCATTAATGGTCTCCCGGTAACCTTGCCGGGTAACAGGGTGCGTGGGGGGCGGGTACCGGCTGGCAGCAGTGGCTGAGTGCTAAGGGCTGCGTACCGCAGCGCTCTATTACAAGCGCATTACGTCTGTTAGCTCTTTTAATCCTCATAACACTCCTATCTGTATCCTATTGGTATTAGACCCATTTCATGCATGAAAAACATAAGATGTAGAGGTAAAGCAAATATTTAAGCCCACCCAATGGTAAGGGGATTTCAGCTACAATTCTGATTCTAGAGTCTGAGCTCTTGGCAACCCAGCTATGCTAGTGATAAACTAGTGATCCTTCACTTTTAGGGGGTTATGGATCACTGAGAATCTGGTTAAAGTTATGGAAACTCTCCTCAGAAAAATGCACACACACACACACACACACACACACACACTCACTTTCACTAATTACAGTTTCAGGGATTGTGTAGACCTCCATGAAGAGTTTCCCTTGTGGTTCATAAGCCCCAAATTATGGAACTCCAATTTACGTATTTCCTTAAGGATCAACGTATGGGAATTTAATTGTCTAATTAAGGAGCTGTAAATGAAAACATTACATGAACGTGGAGAAAGGGTGACCTGGACACTTGAACACAGGAAAGCCCTACCAATGCCAGAGCAGTGAGTCAGAGTTCAGGAGTCCTACCTTAAGGGTGCCTGTGTTACACTCTTCTAGTTACCGAAAAGAAATGAGGAAGGGGTGGCTGTTGGAAAGATACACACTGGAGAAAGAACCTCTCAGAAACAAGAACAGGAACTGCGGTTGGCCCAGACCTTTCTGAGCATGAAATTGGACCAGAAGATTGTGCAGGTCTGAGACAGCCTTCCAGACCACAGCAGCAGGAATGTGTGGGCTTGACGCCAGTGGTCTTTCTCTCCTTGTCCACTCTGTTCTCTTTTTTCTCACCTGCTCACTCTTTACTCCAGATGGTCTGTCTCATCCCTCAGGGACTCTTGCATGTAAGTATAGCCTCTTAATTGTTGCAAACTCCAGTTTCTGCCTCCTCATCACTTCAGGTTGCCGTGACCCCTCATAGTTCTAACCTTACCTCAGGGCTCCTCTTGTGTGTTTTCAGCTACTGTTTCTACCACTGGAATGAATGGGGTTGGTTGCCCCATTCTTGCAGTATTTCCCAGTTCAAGAGCCTGACTGCAGCTAATATTTTTTTGTTTTTGTTTTTGTTTTGTGGTACGCGGGCCTCTCACCGTTGTGGCCTCTCCCGATGCGGAGCACAGGCTCCGGATGCGCAGGCTCAGCAGCCATGGCTCACGGGCCCAGCCGCTCCGCGGCATGTGAGATCTTCCCGGACCGGGGCACGAACCCGTGTCCCCTGCGTCGGCAGGCGGACTCTCAACCACTGCGCCACCAGGGAAGCCCCGCAGCTAATGTTTTTTGTATGAGGTCATGCCACGGGTTTGTAACCAGCCTACAGATTGGTTGTGCTTGTGACAGATGCCACACAATCCAAACAGCCGCAGCTGGTGGCAAAGAGGGTAAGGAACTCCTCCATGGAAATGAATATACCCCTGCCCAGGCATGCTTTCCTCGTTAGAAGATGTGATTGGGGAATTTCCTGTAGACAGGTAGAGTGATAAACTATCTAGTCCAGACCCTTGAGATAGGCTGGCTGTGGGAGACACCAGTGGACTTTCCACGCTTCAAACTAGGTCCTCCAAGAGGGTCCTCCACACCGTTACGTGGGTGCGTGTTTAGATAGGGATTAATGGCACTAGGAGTCCTCACTGCCGATGAAAGGCCAGGAGTTGGAGGAAACCTCTGGACCTGAGACCAGCCAGGCATGCACCTCGGTTGCATGCCATCCAGGAGATGTGTGCCCAGAGATTTTTGTGCCAAGCTTTAGGACGCATCATACTTCCCGGTACATTTCACTGGTTGCTCACTGAGCTTTTTAAGGAGGAAGTAGCTTAACAGGCACTGTGACACATGCAGTATAATAGAGTTACAGAGCTAGACAGAACATTGACCACCACCTATTCTACCCGCATATCTATGGAGCGGGAGGCCGAGCCTGAGAGGAGCTAAGTGCTGAAAGAAAAGCACACAGAGAGCTGGCGGTGAGGCCCTGACTTCCAGTCCACTTCTCCCTGTATCATCCCTGGATTGTGAGCCACGTTGGCTCTCCATTCCCTTGCTGTCACTGAGCACTACCAATCTGTGGTAAAATAGAAAAATAGAAAAGCCTGTAAAACAATATCTCATAAAGATTCAACCCCAATTTGTCTATATCTATAGGGTCTCTCTAGCCACAGATAGATGATTTATCGGAAATAATCCTAGATTAGAAGACTCACTGTGTCACTCTTAGACACGTGAGCTAACCTCTATTTCTTCTTCCGAGAAACAGCAGTTCATCATGCACTCATCATTTATCTAACAAACATTAACTGGATGTCTGGTACATTCCAGACTCTGAGAGTAAAATGATGTCGATCAATTGTCTTGTTCCTCAAAGAGATTTTACACTCTAGTAGGGGAGTGTAAGAGAACTTACACCCAAGGGATATGGAGGCGAATGGGGAAGGGGACAACAAACCCGTGCCTGGAAGTGGGTCAGTATAAACTTGCCAGACGGACACTTGAAATTCGAAGGTGCAGGTAGAGGAAGAGTTGGGCAAGCAGGGACCAGGGCTGGGCAGGCAGATGAGGGAAGGCACTGCACATCTGGAGAAGATGTGTAGTATGACTGAAGCACAGGGTTCAAGGGGAAGACAGGGTGGGAAGGGCAAGAGATGAGGCTGGCAAGTAGGCAGGGTCCTGGTGTCAACTTCACAGGCCATCCTCTCAGTTTACCCACTGGCCATGAGACATATAGCCAGACTTTCATTCTGGAAAATTATTATAATGGCTATAGGAGAATGCATATCAAGAGCTAAGACTGGAAGCATGCAAACAAGTTGGGAGCCCACTGCAGTAATTTAGGAGAGTAATGATGGTATCCTGACTTATGGCAGCAGCAATGGGACCAGAGAGAAGTGGGAATGTTCTAGACATTTTAAAAAGTTATAATTTGAAGGGCTTGGAGATTGACAGTAGGCTGTGCGGAGTGTGGAATGTGAGTGGAGAGGGAGAAATAGAGGCTGCAGCCGCAGCGGGGGAGCAGGCACTAGCAGGTTTGGTTTGGGACATTTAAGGTAAGTTGTGGCGAAACAGCCAAGTGTAAAGTCCTGTGGAAAACTGGACAGAAGATCCAGAGTTCAACAGAGAGTTTGGCTAGGAATATAACAGTCAGCATATACATGTAAGTGGGACTCAAAAGCAGAAAGAAGAAGGGCTGTCAGAGTTACACCGGGAGATTTTTCCAACTACACATACCATCCCCGTGAAATTCTCCAATGCCTTTCCTCCTACCCCTCTGCACCCCGCTCCAATTCTTGAGGGTGTCAGCCATGAGTCTAGTAAATCATTACCACCATCACATAAAGGAAGCAGAGGAAAGCAGGAGACAACACCTTTAGGGACACTGACATTTAAGGGATGGGCTGAAAGAAAAGACTGACAACAGGTCCTGAGGAGCATCGAGGGAGATGGAGAGAAAACTACGACCACAAAATCTTACAGAGGCCAGGAGACGAGAGAATGTCAAAGAGGAGGACATGGCCAATCGTGCCAAACATGGTAGAGAGATAACATGAAACAGACCCCAAAATTGTTAACCCTCTCTGCACCATGCCACAGAGCTATAACGAAAACCAAATAAGGTCCTGTAGGTGTGAGTACTTTCTAAAATACAGAATATTATACAGCATGAGCAGTTATTATAACTTAAGACTCAATTCAGTTCCCACCAACTCTAGGAGTCCCTCCCTGGACCCTCCAGGCCACCCTCCTGAGGTTCCCTCAACACCAAGTTTAGTTGATCTGTACCCAGGGCAGGGGCTGTGTTTGCCTTCACCCAGTACCAGAACAGTACCCAGGCTAAAGGAGATGGGGAACATGTGCTCGTGGAACGAATGAGTGGTTTGGATTACTTCACTGCATCCCATAATTCTCTTCAATGTGGAAAAGATCCAGATTCAGATTTGTTTGGTTTTTTTTTGGCCACTCTGTATGGCTTGCAGGATCTTAGTTCCCTGACCAGGGATCAAACCCGTGTCCCCTGCAATGGAAGCACACAGTACTAACCACTAGACCACCAAGAAATTCCCAGATTGTTTTTTTTTTAATAGAATCTAATATGCTTATTTATTTTTCTTGGCATATCCTTATTTCTGTTTTATTTTATGCCCTCACAGTTTAAAAAAACAACAAACTAATCAGCTCCTTATAGTTATGAAGAAAGATATATACATATAATTATTTCCTATATATAAAACTTATTTCCTAGAGAAATCAAATACATAAAAAATGATTTCTTCCTCCTCCTAGCTCCCTTTCTGCTATTGGGCGCCTTGTATCTCTCCAGAGCCCATGTTTGTTGTCTGATTTCCAGCATGTTCATATCCAAATCAATCTGAACTAATTTTGCAAGTAAAATGTTTTGAGAGCTCACCCTGAGTGCTTTCCTAAATTCTAAACATTTAACATCTGCTTGGCTGGACTCAATTCCTAGTCTTGTAAGTCTTCCTATATCCACCAATTTGATGTCATAATTTATCATTTCAAAATCTATATTATTTATTGCTCTTGATTACAATATCACAGGTGTTCTGTACTATTCGTGTTTCCTTCAATTTTTCTTACATTCTCTTGAGAAATCATCATATCTAATTTACCAGGAGGTCATTTCTACTCTTTTTCCAGCTTTTGCAAACTTTTTCCTGAATCTGCTCCTAGCTCCAGTGTGCATTTTTAAGGGTAAGAAACTCAGGAAGTTTATCTTCCAGACTTGCAGATTTTCAGGGCATTTACATTTCAGAGACCTACTTTTCATGAGCAGATATTTTTACAAGGTGTTTCTGACTAATCATCTCTTCTTTATTCTCAGGTGTTTATTCAGTTTTCCAAAGGCAGAGGTGAGCTTTTCTGTACTTAGAGCTTTCCCCCTCCCCCTGCCACACTCCTTATGGACATACTCTCTCCTGCAGTGTACTGGCCTTCCTCTTCCTCCTTTCATACCCGACAAGGAGCAGTGGAGAGAACAGCCCCACCCTGCAACCTTTGGTCAGAGCCATCTATTGCTTTCAGCCTCACTACCCACCCCTTTCAACTTCAGGACTGGATAACAGCAGATAGGAAAGGGGAGCTGGTGGTTGCTGAGCAAGTATAATAGTAACGAGAATAAGTTTAGGAGACTATGGCCTCTGGGTCCACCCCACAACCCACAAAGATGGAATAGATTTCTGCCTCTTCCTGCAGACTTTGAATTCAAGGCAAAAGAAAGATCAAAATAGCAGAGCTGTACATGCCTTGCCCAGATGACATATGGATGCCTGTCAGTGTACTCCCAGCCCAGCTAAGGATCTGTAAACACCAGAAGTACAAGGCATCCACATAGGGAGAGAAATAGATACCTATCAAAGTCTCAGGAACAGGCAGTTTAAAACCAACCCTCTTGCATGCTATGAGTTTATTCAGCACTCACAAGAGAGAGCTTGGGTCAAGTATTTCTGGACCAGTCAGCTAATGATCAAGAGCAAAGAGTTGATACAGATATGGACATAGGGGGGAATTACTGTCAACCTAATTTGTATCTTTCGCATCCTAAAATATCAGCTCCTACTTAGAGAAAATATCTGTTGCTCACCCTCCCACATCACCCTCCCAACTGATATGTTTTTCTCTAGCAAACCTCTTAAACACCCTTGTCCTTGGTCAACGGGGGAAATAAAAACGGTTGATCTGCTTCATTTCTTCCAGTCTTGGGCAAAACAAAGGAAAAAGAACAACTTGGAGAAACCATCAGTTAAAATTTTGGTATGCAAGTAAGATATGTAACCTCCTTAAGCCTCGTTTTGGCTATTTATAAAGTGGAGGTAATTATATTTATCACCTAAGGGTTGTTGTGAAGACTGAATGGCATCTCTAATGTAAAGCAGAAAGCATCTTACCTGGGAAGAGCTCAAAAAACCTGAGCTATAATTATGTATGTATGTATATTTGTTATCTTTAAGACATATTACTCTGCTAGAAAGTACACCAACAAGGTCACCCTAACCTCAGTAGATAGACAGTTAGGTTTTCAGTGAACTCACATTCCTTCATAATATGAATTAGAACATTAGTATGTATAGTAACCAAAGGTCCCTGGGTGTTGCTTGAGTATCTTATTGGTTAGAACCCTGCTTTCATCTATCTCTCCGGATTCTTCAGCTCTCTCAAGGTCTCTGCTGCACCCTAGGCCCCCTCTCCTCTTCTATGGCTGGGACCCAAAGGTCCATAATGAATAAACAATTTATCTGCACTTGAATCTTATCAGAAGGCATTCTACCAACCTAAGGGAAACTACCCATCTGGCAGAGGCACTCTGGCTGTGGAAAATTACTGATCCACTCTGAACCATATAAAAATCCATTCGTAAAAATCCTAAGAAGAGCAAACACTTCCCCTGGCAAGTTCTCTGGCAGGTCCTCGGCTGGCAGGGGCAGCCACCCTCTCCAGGCACCAACCAAAAGGCCAGTCCTGAGCGGTGACAAATCTGGACTCCAGTCCAGGGCCTACTGCACAAAGGGGGCCCTTCTTACTAGCTCAACACTGAATCTGAACACACTGAGGATTAGTTTTGGCTGTAAAGGAAAAGCCAATGTGGAACATACAATCTGATGGACAGGATTTGAAATGAAAGACACAATACTGTCCAAGCTTCTAGGGCCTAAATTCTTATAGGAAAGAAGCATAAACACTTTTTGGAAGCTGAAACCAGGATACAATATGATACCTCAGCAAAAACTCAAGAGTAGCAAGGAGTTTGAACATTAAAAGACTAACTCCAATTTTCACACTGTGAATCACCAAAATCTAAATAAAGAGGAAAAGGTGTATCAGCCAGCATTTACCTTGCCGTGCCCATGCTGAAAAACTCCCCTGGTGCCTGCGGCACTCCCTCACAAAGATGAATAAGACAAGTCCTGGCCCTTGAGGAGTTTGTACCTGGTGGGAGAGGCTGGCAGGTAACTGAAATACAAGCCTTAGTATGGAAAGTGCCAAAAGCTAAATACAAGGAAAAAGCAGCAGGAGTGGATAGCTCTAATCTCCAGGGCTGCCATGAGTTTCCTCCCAGCAGAGGGGTCATCCCTTCTGGGTCTTGGAAAGACAGCAGTATCTTGAGAGAAGGAGGGCTCTCCAGGCCCCGCGTAAACAGAGGCAGCTCAGAGAGAGAAGAACAGGGTGTGGCGGGGAGCTGGGCTCAGCCTCGCTGTGGCAGCTGCTGAGCCGAGGCGGGGTTGGGGATTGGGGATGGCTTGAACATCCAGCACGACTGGCCTGGACTCCTGGGGCCTTTCGAACACTGCAGATCTGCTTTTCAAAGGAAAGGCTTTTGAATGGCTGTCGAAAATGAATTGGAGCCAGGCAGAGAGCTGAAATGAGTATCTTTGCATATGTACTTTTTTTCTTTTTTGCCACTTGAAAAAATAACCACACGTGCAAATCGACAACTGGCCAGTCATGTATCCAGCAAGTACTTATTCCTGAGCATATATATACTCTCCACAGCAGTGATTCTCCATTGTAGGGGATCCATCCACCCCTGCTGGACACATTCCATTAGATTTAGAGGCCAAGGGTGGTACCTCTGGGCCCAAAGGCACCTGGATAACACTATGGAGTTCTCTCACCTCCTGTCCAGGGAAGCTCACACGCTTTGCTGTACCCAGCTCACTGAGTGTGAAGTAGAGGAAGACCTTTGATGTGATGAAAAAAGGGGATGTGATGAAGGTGATGAAAACAAAAACCTTCTATGGCTTTGTAGGCCTATCAGACCAGATCATCTTTTGTCTTAGAGATTTTCTCTCACCTGTTCATGACACATGGAAAGCTAACCTTCTATGTAAAAGGGTCATTATTATCACTGCAAGGCACAAGTCCTCACAATTATTTTTTATTTTGTTTCTGTTTGGTTTTTGTTTGCTTTACTGGGTTTCCTCCATGTATTTTTAATGCAAATGGAATTTAAGGAATAATTCTAAGGGGATGTTATTAAGTACTTAGCTTTTTCTTATATATCATAAAAACACAATCCCATGCCTTGTTGCTAAAATGGAAACTATTTTGATGACAGTTTAAACATAAAATAACCAGCAGAGATAAATCATGATTATTTATAAAAGGCTCTATCAAGAAATTATTAACTTTGGGCAATTTCCACTTCACTTGTGATTTAAGTCCTAAGAGTATATTCACCTAGTTATGCACACCAAATTAATGGAGCTGCTTCTTATTATATTTTTGACAGTACAGCGTGTTGAATCTGACTCCCACCTTACTTTTCCTAATCATTCATGAGCTTTCCTCACCTCTGTTTTCTTTCGCAGAGCCGTTCTTCATTTCATTAAGGAGGCAACGTGTGGAGTACGAGATGCGGTTTTGGAGTGTTCTCTGATGCCGGAGCCCTTGTTCTGGAGCAGGTGCTGACTGCTCAGATTACAAGAATAAGAAGAGTCATTTGTATCTGTCAGCTGGAGAAGCTCTTGTCTAGCGATATCAAGTACTGTCCTCTCCACCTGATTCAGAACAATGATGTGGGATCTTGTCTTGGTGGGACCATTATACTTTCTCAAATTGTCCCTAGTTTTCCAAACTATGGCTTCGTCTCCTCAGTGAGGAAGTCAGTGTGCTCTTCCCAGCCATCAAATTAAGAGAGAAGCACTTGACCAACATCTGTGTCATTGGCCAGAAACTCGCTCTGTGGTGGTGATGGCAAAGAAATTTCTGGCACAGCAGCCCAGACTGAAGAAGAGATTCATGAAAGATGAAGCCAGAAGAGTATCTGTTGTTTCTCCAGCACACTTGCAAGTTAGGTGAGCCTAGCTGATCACCTAATTCCCAAACCAGTGGATTTTAAAGGGGAAACAGTCACTCCACAACACTGAAAGAGATCAGCCTCAAGGCAGGTTCTGTCACTTTCAGCCACCAGTTTAAATAAGTGTGTCTTGTATTCAACGCAGTGGTAAAGAGAATACGTTTCCCACCACACCACACATGGGGAGCCGACACTTCCAAGATGCACTGCAAACCCATTCATAATGTATGAAGTCCTAATGGACAAATAAACCTGTCACATAAAAACTTCATTCCCAAGAAAGCTTTATTACTGAACTAAGAAGGAGAGGGTAGAAAAAAAAAGACGGAAACTGACATTTTTCTGAGTATGTTCTATCTAAATGCCAGGCATTTTCTTTGTTATCCCTTTTTAATCTCTAAAAAACTTGTAAGAGGAAATTTTCCTCCATTCTACAGAAAAAAAAGAATTTATTTTCAGAAAAGTAAATTTCAGAAAAGTAAACTAAATAGTTCAAAGTCACACACTAATAAAACAGCATGTCAGGTTCCAAATCCAAGACTCCCTTAAATAAAATCCCATATTCCCTCCAAGGAACCACACTGCCTACTTTTAACCTGTTGTATTTAATGAAATAGAAGTATATTCTAAAAAAGAGCAGAGGGTGATAAAGACATGAAGCTAGAAATCCCCCAGTTTTTCACATTACTGGTAAGAGCAGTGTTCCAGATTATTGAGGATATGGTATAAAACAAACGTCATTTACAGTTGGTGTTAGAACGCATTACATAATCATATTCTTTTGCAACAGCAGCAGAAGTAAATTTACCTTCCTTAATATTTTTAATATGTTCTGGTTGTACTAATACTGAAATTAGACCGTGGGCGCTGAGCATGTAGCAATTGACGAAAAGGTACCCAAGAGCTTTCAGTCTGGAAATGAAAACTTTACCATAAATTCCTATGGCAGGAAGAAAAATGCCCTGTGCAGAGGTAGGGGAATTGATGAGGGGGAGGAGGAACAAAGCAAAAGAATTCAGAAATAAGACTTTCACCTTTATAGCCTGTCAAATTATAACTTTTGAAGGTACGTGTACGCAGGCAAATTCCCCAGGGACTTCAGGAACTCCTGTGTGTGTGTGTGTGTGTGTGTGTGTGTGCGTGTGTCCCATTTGTACTCTTAAGAAGTCTTATCTGGATTACATCCAAGGATATGACCCATTTCCAGAAGATGCAGTAGATGTTAAACCTCAGAAGACAGACAACAAGAATTGGAGCAGAGTTTGGTAATATTCACTGATATCACTAGAGCCTAGGGAAGAACAAAAAAAAAAGATTTTGCGCATCACCAATTCTAGACTGTGGAAAAAAATCCCCCCACCGTCACGGGCGGGGCAGCTCACCAGCTCTCTAAGGAAATCTTGTGGCCTCTGGGATAACCCTGATATCAGGAAGCACAGTGGTGACCATCAAACGCACATGTATTCATCCACCTAAAGTAATCACCATATAAGAAGTTCCCAATGAACAACCAGGTTTGTTCCAAATAATTGTTTGAAGTCAATTGTTTGAAATTTCGAACACTTTTTCCTACAGAGAAAAATGACAAAAAACATTTCCTACAAAAGTCTACAGAAGAATACTGAGAAAAAGTCATGACACCAAGCTTTGAAACTGAGTCTTTTAACCTCAGTTTCCTCATCTGTAAAATGGGGGTGAAAATACCCACTCTGTCTACCCCACAGAAGTACTGAAGTGAAAATTTAGAAACTGTGTCACTGAACAGGTACAGGGCATTTTAACATCAACTGACAACATTGTTATGCTATTGTATGAAATTAGTTTCAAATAATACTCCAGTCATGCTGGTAGTGAAAAAATAACTAAAGAACAAGAAATTGTAGTGAGGGAAGATATTGGGGGGGTATTATGAACGCTAGAGGTAGAGGAAAAGCAAAGGAGGAAGATTAAATAAACGGCATCTTTTCTTTTCATTTATTTTTATTCCTTGGTTCTATCACCTAACATGCAGTTTAACTTACTTATCTTTATTGTGTGTCATCTGTCTCTCCTGCTAGGCGGTATGCTCCCTGAGGGCAGGGATATTAAGCAGTTGGTTTACTGATACACCCCAATCATGCAGCACAGTGCCTGGCACGTAATAATGACTCAGTAAATATACTTTAATGAGTGAATATATAATGTGCTAATGATGCAAGGCACATTCCCATTACCAGTGTACCATTCAAGAGAGACTGATGGAACAAATTTCTCTCAGCCATTTCCTTAACAAACATTCCTAGGAAAACCAGGCGGCTGCAGGCTTTCAGTCAGGGCTTTGTGATCACGAGGAACTTGAGATTGCTCTGGGCTTAGGCAGATCTTCAGGAGCTGCAATTTTGCTTTCTGAACGGCCCTGCAGCGTGTTTCACTGTGAATCTTTGCAGGGAGGACACTTCAGTCACCCCTGGTTCACGCCATCTTCTCCTCCTCCCCCTCGGGTAGGGCAAGCTAACAGAGCACTGATAACACCTCCTCTTTGCTCCTTGATTAGAAGAACTGTCCAATGCCCCCACAGGTCTTCCTCTTTCTCCCCCTGGGGCTGTTGATTCATTTTTCTCAGCAGGCTCCCACCCATTTTCCTAGAACTGCTGCCTTTTATCAACAGGCACTGTGCTGGGGGGCAGGGAGCTGGTTGTTGGGTGCAGCCCTCCAGACACCTCAACAAAGGGAGGGAGCCCACCTCTCCCCCTTCGGGGTGGGAAGAGTCAGGGTTTGCCATTCTGGGGGAGCCAGTCTCCCTGGGATCCTGCTTTCCAGCCCTGCTGAAGAAGTTTGTGTTCCAAAACCTTGCTCCAAACCAACATTTCTGATTTCACTCATTAGATTTTAGATCTATAAGAGAACTTAGAAATCAAATTCAACTCCCTAGTTTCAGAAGCCAAGAAACTGAAGCCCAGAGAGGGGAACGTGACTTGCCGAAGGTCACACAACAAGCAAGTGGGAGGCAGGGAGGCCTTTCCCACCTTAACCTCACCATTGCCTGCAGTGCCAGGGACGTCTGGGGAAAGTCAGACACTCTTACTTCCCAAGAGTAAACACCAGCAGTGTTGTAAGAGCATCAGCAAAAGGTTGCATGCATTTGGAGGAATGAATCAGATTTTCATAAGTTTTGAAATGCCTATATCCAGATAAATCCAGTAGCAGTTACTTAATTTATTTTTTTTAAAAGTACTTTTTTTCAACAGGTTTCCCAGCAGTTTGCTTTGAATAACCTGTTCTCCCTAATCTATGTGAAATGTGGTTTTCATTCCCACACTTTGCTGCTATAATCTCAGTCCACAATGTAGTCTTATAAGATGTGACTGAACTCAAAACTTCTTGATGTAATCATTATAGCAAATGAGAGTCTAAATTCTCATTATGGGTTAATAAAAGTTAGGCTCTGGAGGAAAAAGGGTATAGATGAAATAAAGTGGATAAACAACTCCAAACAAACATTTTTGCAAAAATAGGTTTCTAAGTTGGTGTCATTGAGGGAATAGGGGTTGCTCTAAAGTCTGAATCGGCAGACTCAAGAGGCCAAAAAAATTTTTAATGTTCAGACAATAATATTCTAGAGCTGAAAGGCCATGAAGATGTGTTATCTAGCCTAACTATGTCAAAGCGTGGTTGAGAAATCAAAAGCCGAGAACAGGGAGGGACTGTCTCGCCCAAGGTCAGTGAATTCCTAGTCGGATTCTCATTTTATCAGTTTTCACACTGGGTGGAAAAAGAGAGAAGTAACAGGGTAAGACCAGAGAGGAGCATGGAATTTTCAGGAAATATCATGAGTTCCACCCAACCAATAGGGAAGCTCTCAAAATGTTTTTGTCAACTCTAGCTAGTTTTAGCACAAGAGAGTAAGTGGATCTTTCAGAATCGCTGGGCAAAAAATGTAAGCACATTAGAGAAATGCAAATCAAAACTACAATGAGATATCATCTCACACCAGTCAGAATGGGCTTCATCAAAAAATCTAGAAACAATAAATGCTGGAGAGGGTGTGGAGAAAAGGGGACACTCTTGCACTGCTGGTGGGAATGTGAATTGGTTCAGCCACTATGGAGAACAGTATGGAGGTTCCTTAAAAAACTACAAATAGAACTACCATATGACCCAGCAATCCCACTACTGGGCATATACCCTGAGAAAACCAAAATTCAAAAAGAGTCATGTACCAAAATGTTCATTGCAGCTCTATTTACAATAGCCCGGAGATGGAAACAACCTAAGCGCCCATCATCGGACGAATGGATAAAGAAGATGTGGCACATATACACAATGGAATATTACTCAGCCTTAAAAAGAAATGAAATTGAGTTATTTGTAATGAGATGGATAGACCTAGAGTCTGTCATACAGAGTGAAGTAAGTCAGAAAGAAAAAGACAAATACCGTATGCTAACACATATATATGGAATTTAAAGGAAAAAAATGTCATGAAGAACCTAGGGATAAGACAGGAATAGAGGTGCAGACCTACTGGAGAACGGACTTGAGGATATGGGGAGGGGGAAGGGTGAGTTTTGACAGGGCGAGAGAGAGTCATGGACATATACACACTAACAAACGTAGTAAGATAGATAGCTAGGGGGAAGCAGCCGCAAGGCACAGGGATATTAGCTCGGGGCTTTGGGACAGCCTGGAGGGGTGGGAGGGGGACAGTGGGAGGGAGGGAGACGCAAGAGGGAAGACACATGGGAGCATATGTATATGTATAGCTGATTCACTTTGTTATAAAGCAGAAACTAACACACCATTGTAAAGCAATTATACCCCAATAAAGATGTTAAAAAAAAAAAAAAAATGTAAGCAGAGTCTGGGTAAGCAAGCAGGCCTCACTGGAGGTAAATTTATTTTCAGGGATCAAAACCAGTCTGTACCTGCATGGGAAGAGATTGCTCACAGGAGGGAGTGGGAGATTTGTCAAAGCCCCTACTAGAGTCCTGAAATGCGTTCCCAAGAACTATGCCTCTAAGTCAGGAGACTCTGGGCAATGTCTGAAGACATTATTTGTTGTCACAACGGGAGAGGCGCAGGGGGTACTGCTGGCGTCTAGTGCATAGAGGCCAGGGATGCTGTGAAACACCCTACAATACACAGAACAGCCCTTCACCTTACAAAACTGTATCCAGTCCCAAATGTCAATGGTACCAAGGCTGAGAAGGCTTGTTCTCCTGCTACCTGTCAATCAGTGTTCTGCTCAGATTCAGTATTACTTCATTGTTTTCTGCTAAACCCAAGAAATCAAATAACAATCCTAAAGACTCATGTCTCTCTCTCTTCAGATCTTTAGATTTTTAAAGCCCTTTCCACCCCCCCCAAAAAAAAAAAATCCAGATGAAGAGGAGGTAGGAGAACAGGAAACAATAATTTCAATAAAAATACTTAGTGCTGGGCTTCCCTGGTGGCGCAGTGGTTGACAGTCCACCTGCCGATGCAGGGGACACGGGTTCGTGCCCCGGTCTGGGAGGATCCCACATGCCGCGGAGCGGCTGGGCCCGTGAGCCGTGGCCGCTGAGCCTGCGCGTCCGGAGCCTGTGCTCCGCAACGGGAGAGGCCACGACAGTGAGAGGCCCGCGTACCACACACACAATAAATAAATAAATAAATACTTAGTGCTGAAAATTTCTGTGTAGGAGAGACTATTTCCATGTACTTATATTTTTCTTGCTCTTTGTTGTCGTTCCACCATCCTTGGCAAATTTGTTTTCATTTTAAGTGTTACAAGCAATTATTATGTATTCCAGGCAGGGCTCCCAAGCTGTGACAATTTAAATAAGGGGGACTTTTTTTTACAGGAAAGAAATGATAAAATGTTTGTTGAACACTGGAGAAAACCTTACATCAGAGAGCAAAATGCTTTTTTATGTCATTTTAATATTAATCCAAAATGAAAATGCCCTTCACTTCTAAATGGTAAGATTTGGCAGATATAAGACATAAGAGGGCAAGGATATGTCCCCTCCGCATTTGGAACTGCATGACTCCTGAGAAGACTTTGAAATAAATAGTATATAAGCAGCTACAAGTAATTTGTAAAATGGCTTAAATCTCTTACATATTCAACTCAAAGGAATAGAAGAGATCAGTATGGCAGCATAGAAGGGATTTTGGATGAAGGATCTGAAAACTTCTGTTCTAGTCTGAAAACTTAATTCTAGTCTAGTGGCCCACAACCTTGGGCAAATAATGTACCTCCTATGTGTTAATTTATTCTACAATTTTATAATAATGATACTCGCCTTACAGGACTCATAAGGTTGTTGTGAGGCTCAAAAGATATGTAAATGCAAATGCCAGCATGTAGCCTCCCCACCCCACCATCCCCCCCCACCCCACCGCTCGCCCTCCGCACCACACCTTGAAGTTCTCATCAAAATGAGGAACAGCCACTGCTGGCAAACATCATCAGGGTCAGACTTCGAGCTTTAACAAAGGAGAGCTTTTGATGGACTACTTATTGCACACTTTCCAATCTCCTTTCTTTAATTCCAAAAAAAAAAAAAATTTGTGTGTAAGGTGAGGAATTATTGGAAGAGGGTCAATATAGCCCAAATAAGTATCTTTACAGAAGAAAGTCCTGACAAGTGGTCATGCCCCTAAAACCAAAAGATTGGAATGTTAACTACCAAAGAGAATAATTGCTTTCTTGAAATTTCTGACAAGTTCGTGAACGAGTGAGTTAGCAAGCCATGACTCTTACAGTTCTGAAGGGGCCACGCAGTGGGACGTTTTTACTTTGTAAAGTAGCTCTAAACAACATTAACATGAGGTAGGAATATGGCTTTGGTTTGCAGAGGTTTGGTGGGGATGATACAAAGAAAAAGTTATTATTAAGGGAAGGAAAAAAAAAAAAAGGCAGCATTAGATGCCATGATAAAGGGACATATCCAAAAGGGGGAAAAGAGGTTTTTAGAACACTTAGAATCTGTTGTTTTACTTATGTGCCTTTGGTATGTTTAATGCAAAATTTTATGGAGGCAACATAATAGTGGGTAAAGGAAAGCTAGAGGATGTAATTTATTTAGGCTCTCAAAGGGCTTTTGATGAAATCCTACACAAGAGACTATTAAGGAAACTTGCCAACCACAAGGCAGGAGGTAAAGATCTGTCAATCATGGGTTAAAAGTGAGTTAAGTGATAGAAGGAGAATAAATGACCAGCTCTCAGCATGGAAAAGAGTTAATGGTGGGGTGTCAGCAATCGGAACAAGAGTACTGTCCTCCAGGATATTTATTCACACCCTTAAAAATGGACTAAATAATGAAGTGCTGAAATTTGCTGACTAAACAAAACTATTTTGGTTCTCTAAGTCTATACAGATGGATGTGAGAAACACAGAATCCAAACTCGGTAACTGGGCAAAACAGGCAGACGAAACTCAGAGCAGACAACTGCAAAGTAATGCATGTTGTAAGTAGCCATTTAAATTACTCATCCACTGGGGTGAGTTCTGAATTAGTTCTAAACTTACAGGGAAAAGATTTAAGCTCACGGAAGACATCTTAATGAAGATGTATGCATGATGCTCAGCAGAGTTTTCAGAAGAGAGAGAGAAAGCAAATACACTGTTGAAATGCTGAAAGAATGAAAGAGAGTATATTCCAGTGCCATTACCGAAATCAGTGGTGCACTCTTGTTCTACATTCAGTTAAAATCGCCTTATTTCCAAAGGAAGATGGTAAAAATAGAAAGAAACATCTGATAACACCCAGGAAACTCATTAGAAGCAGTGGGAAAAGACAGGTAGAATTTCTGATGGGAAGTTTTAAAAGTTAGCAACTAGTTAATAATTTGAATGAAGGAAAGATGAACATAAGTGGCATATAAGTTTTCTATAAAGGTAAAAACCTATATTAATATTTTTGCAACTTAGATTGTAGGTAGACTAGAAACTGTCTATAAATGGCATTAAAGGAAACAGAATTTTCTTCTAATATGAGATGCTATGAGCTGATCGGGACCTCAATTCTCCCTAATGATACCCAACCCATTAGTTGCCTTTTTTTTTGGCGGTATGCGGGCCTCCCACTGCTGTGGCCTCCCCCGCTGTGGAGCACAGGCTCGGGACGCGCAGGCTCAGTGGCCATGGCTCACGGGCCCAGCCGCTCCGCGGCATGCGGGATCTTCCCGGACGGGGGCACGAACCGGTGTCCCCTGCATCAGCAGGCGGACTCAACCACTGCGCCACTAGGGAAGCCCCATTAGTTGCCATTTTGCATTTATTCTAAGATGGGAAATAAGAAAATGAATGTATTATAAAGTTTCATAAATATTACTTCAAATACCATTTACAAGTCATATATCTCTTCTTTCAAGCCCAGAAAGATGCACAAAGATTTCATACTGATATTGTGTATCAACGCTAATAAATAAAGGCAAGCACCAGGTAAAGCCAACAGTTAAATTGTTGCGTTCGCCTGACCTTGTAAAGTTCCTGGATACACAAATCATTATACACTCTCGTTTTTCCCTTTTCCCCAAGAGGCAATTTATCCCTCAATCTGCCCACCAGGAGCAGTAAGACTGTCCACCCCTCTGCCCTTGCCCTCTCCCCAAATGTTTAACTGAGATTGGCAAGTGTTCTTACCAGGAGATAATCAATCCAGAGGCTTCTAGAGATCAAGCCTCTGCTGACGGAGATCAGAAAGAAATGCCCTCCTTGGACCTCTTGTACAAGGTCCAAGTACTTTAAAATTGAGCCAGTGCTTGTTGAGAAAATGACATCCTCACACTCAAGCTAAGGATTGCACAATTGGGCAGGTGCATGGAGGGCAGGGAACGATGTGGGGGACGGTTATTGGCTAATTCCCTTCCTGGAGCATTTAGACTTCACCAGAAAATTAGGGCTGAGCTATTGGAGTCTTGGTGTTTCTTCACCTGTACTTACTGTGTTGAGGCAATTGATGTGGTATGGAACTTCAGAAGTACTTTTCCTTGTTTCTCTTCCTGAAATCTAATCCCTGAGCACTGTGGTAAACAAAAATAAACTAAGAATGACTAGCAATAAAACATGAGCAAGAACAAACCAAATATTAAAGTAAAAATAGCATTAATAGAGCTGAAAATTGAATTTCACCACAGAAAAGTCACAACAGAGCATGTTTTTTTAATCTTGCAAGTGGAGTGCAAATATTCTGTAAGGGATCAGATTATCCTTAAGAAATGATATATTTTTTCCTACAGGCATTTGAATGCTTTAATAAAACATTTCAAGTGACACAGATATTTTTCCCTTCAAAGATGTAGATTATTTCTAAAAAGGGCATAAGGTAACATTTTCACAGCAATTCTGCAAAGTATGAAAGAACACTTTGCTGGGAGTTGGTATAACGCAAGAGCATTCTATCAAGTGGAAAGTTACTGGCATGGCTGGGTGTTTACATAAGTATCTTCACCTCTACACTCTTTGCACCAAAATATTTTACAAGTTTCTTTTCAAAAGAAGCACACACACACACACACACACACACCAGAGCTGTTGAAGAGTTCGCTATTTTTAGGCTACCTCTACTCATCATTTATCTTCATTCTACCATGATACTCATAGATATCATTGCCATCCCCACTCCTCACTTCACTCTCCCCCAGCCTCTACAGAAGCCAGGGATTAAAGTATCATTTGTGAACTGCAATATCACTACGGTCATCCAAAACTATTGAACTTAAACATACAAATGGAGAGAGAGAGAGATTTATTCAGTCCCCTCTGTATTTGACAACCAAAAGGGGAATTAAAGTGCTTGTGTGGGACTTCCCTGATTGTCCAGTGGTAAAGAATCCACCTTACAATGCAGGAGACAGAGGTTTGATCCCTGGTCAGGGAACTAAGATCCCACATGCCTCAGGGCAACGAAGTCCGCATGCCACAACTACTGGGCTCTAGAGCCTCAACTAGAGAGCCTGCGTGCCGCAAACTATAGAGCCCACGCATCCTGGAGCCTGCGTGCCACAACTAGAGAAGAGAAAATCCGCACGCATAACTGGAGAGAAGCCCGTGATCCACAAGAAAGATCCTGCATGCCTCAACGAAGATGCCATGTGCCACAACTAAGACCTGACACAGCCTAAAATAAATAAATAATAAATAAATCTTCTTTAAAAATATGCTTGTATGGTAAACAACTCATTCAAATAGATGGCATTACTTACCTGAGACAGTAACTCTCCAGAATACAGCCAAAAGGAAAAAAGAGTTTCTTAACAGCCAAAACAGATGTCAAAAATCCACGCACTTCCCTTTTAGATGAGCCTCTCAGGTTGTCTCTCAAAGCCAGTTTGCGTTTCCTTTTAAGTTAATTAATGTATTGATTATATAACAATATTTTCTTAGGTTTAGATCATTCTTGCCATCTACGAATTAAACCTTACTTCATGATAATGTATTTTAAATAGTTTTAACAGCTTTATTGAGATATAATTCATATAGCATGCAATTCATCCATTTAAAGTATATAATGCAATGTTTTTAGTACACTCACAGATTTGCACAATCACCACAATCCATTTTAGAACATTTTCATCTCAAAAAGAAACCCCATAACATTTAGCACCACTCCCCTATTCCCCTGTCCCTATCCCTACCCTAGCCCTAAGCTAATAGGGTTGATACACTTTCTGTCTCTATAGCTTCCCCTGTTCTGGGCTTCCATATGAATGGAATCATATAATGTGTGGTCTTTGTGACCGGCTTCTTTGACTAAGCATAATGTTTTCAAGGTCTATTCATATTGTAGCATGTATCATTATTCGTTCCTTTTTATGGCCCAACGATATTCTGTTGTATGGACATACCACATTTTACTTATCTATTTGTCAACTGATGAATACCCATCCACCTTTTGGCTATTATGAATCAATGTTACTCTAAACATTCTTGTACAAGCTTCTGTGTGGACAAATGTTTTCATTTCTCTTGGATATAAAACTAGGAGTGAACTTGCTGGGTCGTACGATAGGGATCTACAGCTCTCTTTTTAGTCATTTGACAAACTACCATACTGTTTTCCAAAGCAGCTGCACCATTTTAGATTCTCACCAAGTGTATGAGGGTTCCAATTTCTCCACAACCTCATCAACACTTGTTATTAGTGGATGTTTGACTGTAGCCATTCCAATGCATACGAAGTAGTATCTCATTATTACTTATGATTTTGATTTGCATTTCTCTGATGACTAATGATGTCATGAGTTTTTTCACGTGCTTATTGGCCATTTGTATATCTCCCTCAGAGAAATATCCTTTGCCCATTTTTTTAACTGGGAGCCAGCTTACTTTTACATTACACATTATTTTAACAGCTGATTTTTTAGTTGAGAAATCATGAGAAACAGCAAATAATAAATGGGAAGGAGCTATTAGAGACAGATATACTAGCTAACATGATATAACAAGAGAAAAGAAATACTCTAAAAAGCAAACATAAAACCTCAAAAAGCAGAACATTCTTCAATCATACAAGATGGAGACGACAGTTTCAATGAGCCTCGACAGAATCTCTGTGTTACAATATGAAAAGTGACTGAAGTTTACTGTGATTACCTTAAATTTTCTTTAAAGGCCCATTTTTAATTCTATATGGACTGTTTACAAAGGCTGGGAGGTTTATAATATATTTTGGAGCTGTGGTGATGGGGATTAATACTTGCCATCAACTGTGTGCTCTTAAATGTTTAGCAACCAGCTCTCCAGGGAGAAGGAAAGGTCTGGTTTGTACTTCCACCATAACTGATTTCAGGCTACCAACTAGCGCAAGAGATTCTTGAAATTTTAACCATCGGTTCACGAGCCAGTTGAAGTCAGCTTGGACACACCACAGCTTGATGTGTGACTGGTATAAACTAGGTGCTGTGTTAGTCTCTTTACATACATTATAACCTCATTTACTGCTTTCAACAATCTTTAAGAAGAAATGTGCTCATCCCCAAAGTAAACAGGCTCAGAAAGGTTTTATAAACTTGCCCAGGGAGACCCAGCTAGGAAATGTCATTCTGGTCTTTCCAACCACAGTTCTTCCTAGGATGCTAAATTGATCCCTCATTTTAAGATGTTAGTCAAAAACAAATTTTAAAATGAGTTAAAAGGCCCTTCTGAAGGAGAGTCATCCATTATTTTGAAATTTTACTCTTTAGGAACACCACAGCCCTTGACATTCATCCATGGGCAAGTGAGGTTTAATGCAGAGGTATTTAGAATCAGAAAAGGCTAATTGCAGCTTCACCGGAGGCAAATAGGCAGAGGCGGGTTCAGTGATAAGCCCAAAGTCAAGCAGGAATTTGCAAACAAATCTTCCCAGCACCCCAAGCAGTAGAAAGTGGCTCTGAGTAATCTAGAGATAGTCCCTTCCAGCTTCACAAGCAGCAGTAGCTCCTGCCCAGACCAAGCCCTGCCAGGGCCGCGCGTGGGACTCTCACTACACCAGTTCCACAGACCCCCAGTTCGTGCATTCACACATGCAAAGTCAGCACATTAACACAACAAACAGCCTTATGGCAAACTGCAGGAAATTCCACTTCAGCATATATCATACAATATATGTCATACTGTCATATAACAATATGCCCCCTGCTTGCACTGTGCATGAGAAACCAAGGTAGCACCTAACCACAATCTTAGGAAGCAGAGTAAGTATACCTTTGGACTGAACATTACCAGGATTCTATTCAAATTAAACACCAAATTCTCTACCCAGAAGTCAAATCACTGTACTTAAAAATTTGTAATTATACAAAGTGCATGGACGGAATCACTTATGCAATCAGTGGCAAGTTTCAACTTTTGTTTCCAGCCAGAATCAAAGAGGTGGGTTGATCTACCACAGGATAACACATTGCCTTTGCCCTCCCTGGCACCCACTGTGGAATATATTACTCCATTATTGTGTGCCTGTTAGGTAAGCAGGATTTATAATTCAGCAACCACGCTTTGGTAATTATTTCTATATCAGCCAAGGCCCAAACCTCACCACATACCACTGTCCACAAGACTTCAATACTACAAGAAAAACTAAGATATCAGTCAAGGCTTTGGAAGTCTACTTTTAACTTACGGCAAGAACACAGAGCTATATTCTCTCAATACCTTCAAGAAACTGAGACCATTAATGTACAATACTCTTCATTGTATTTTGAGCTTCCCTATATTAAACCTGAATGAACAGAATAAAAAAAAAACATGCACTTTTTTTTAATGCTTCTAGTGCTTTTTTTGTAAAATTAATTTGTTTATTTTTGGCTGCGTTGGGTCTTCGTTGCTGTGTGCGGGCTTTCTCTAGTTGCGGTGAGTGGGGGCTCCTCCTCGTTGTGGTGCGCGGGCTTCTCATTGCGGTGGCTTCTCTTGTTGCGGAGCACGGGCTCTAGGTGCGCGGGCTTCAGTAGTTGTGGCGCATGGGCTCAGTAGTTGTGGCTCACGGGCTCTAGAGCGCAGGCTCAGCAGTTGTGGCGCACGGGCTTAGTTGCTCCATGGCATGTGGGATCTTCCCGGACCAGGGCTCTAACTCGTGTCCCCTGCACTGGCAGGCGATTCTTAACCACTGCACCACCAGGGAAGTCCAATACATGCACTTTTCTTCTAACCCTTCACCCAACAAGGAAGACAATAAACAGTAGCCTCATTCAGAGATCTTTGCTAAAAAGCAGAATGCTTTGACGTGCAATATTGCCATTATTATAGGCTCAATAGTAGACATGTAGGGGAATAAGGGGAGAAAAGGCAAGAGGAAAGCAGCAATGGGCAAAGGCTGGATGCCTCCCAGCCTCCCCTTTCCACAGCCCACATTACTGGCAGGCACATCCACCCCTCTGCCCCTTCATAACTAGAACTGCCTTCCTGGGCATGACAGCGTTCTAACGCAACCTTCCTCATGCCACGCTCCCTTCATGCTCCCCCACTCCCCTCGGGCTCTGCTTTGCAGCCCAGCCATCTGGAATTTCATGTCCTTGGGGCCAGGCTTTTGGTTGTTAGGAAATATAATAAACTAGTTTAATAAGCTAATGGGAAAAGAGTAAAGTAGATGACACCACTCACCCTCCTGCCTCCTGTAGGTACATTCAAACTGCCTGGAAGTAATGGCTACTTTTTTATTGACTCATCCCAAGGGCGATCCCAGGGATGGGGATTTCAGCGCAGGCTATGAGAAAGGATGACACCACGTCAGGCTTTGTCCCTGGCCACTGAGATGGAGATGGCTAGAGTAAGGAATAAGTGGGGTGAGACCTGGCCTTATCAGTATGCATATTCCTTAACAGTGGGCAGACGGCTGAGCAGAAACCCAGCCAGCTTTCCCTAGGGACGGTTCCATTCTCACATCTGTGCAGATTAACCGCAATAACATTTGAGTCACAGCACCCATCAAAGTAGACGGCTTCTAGAAAACAACCTTTTAGAATTCAAGCACCAGAAACACCCGTCTCTAGCAACAGCTCTTATCATAACCAAGATGTTGTGAGTTGTGCAACCAATTTCATACGTCTGGAAGGTTCTTTTGTCTGGTAGCCAGGTAAAACAAGGGTTGACTCCTTTAAACAATCTCCCGTCCCCCACATACCCTTCCTACACAGAATTCCTTTTGAAGCCACTCAAAAATCCCTTTCACAGAACAGAGGGATGAGAACAATCCACTTGCTTTTATATGAACCTATGGTCTCCCTCCAACTATCCGAGATAGTTCCCTTTTCTTTTTCAGACCTCTTGTCAAAATTCTCACATTCCAGGAAGGCTCTTCCTACAATGGGGCTCCTCTAAATCAACACGGCGACAGTCCAAAGGCTGCCCAAAGAAAGATTCAGCCAGCTGCCAGCAATGTCTGGGCAATACTAGTGACCTTTCCTTCTTCCACGTTTTGATTTCTTAGTTGTCGTGTCCCGGTGAAGCGACAAACATCTGAGGTAGGAACTGCATTTACACTTGTTTTTTTTTACAGTGCTTCAGATGATGACTCTACTCAATAAACTGAAAATCATCATTATATGCAAATGCATATGCTAATGGTGACCGGCAAGCTCAGACGGCAGAATGAATAAACAATTACTGGCAAACACCATCGTATGGCATTTCAGTGAAGTCATCAGAGAATCACTAGCAATTATCTTTGCAAACTTAAGGTGAGGTGTCTATGGGCTGAAAGAGAGAAATGCATACTTGTGTCTTAAAAAGAGAAATAGGAAAACTCAGAAAATTAGATTCAACACTCAGATCCAGAAACAATATTACAATCTTATAAACACACACACACACACACAGTAGCATGCTAGATAAGATTTCTTTTTTGTTTAAAAAAAGAAATCCTATCACATTAGTCAAACACTATTCCTCAGGAGCATGACAAGTCTGGTAAAACCAAATAGAAGGCAAAGATATGAAATAGTTTTGACTATTGTATAGTTTTAAGTTTTGTCTTGCTTGACATCAGGCAATTAAAGTATTACATCCTGAAATCCTCTTCCCATCAAGAGGATTCATAAGTGATTAGAAGGCCTTTCTCAGTAAGTAATTATTAAAGGTCCAGTGTCAGCCCAGAGATGCACACTCCATGGGATTCCAAAGAGACTGCTCTTAACCTGGTGCTATTTTTAGTAGTGACTTAGAGGATGGTAGAGAATGCGGTTATTAAGTTCAGGATGACATCAAACTGGGTGTGGTACATTCTGCTTTGGAAAACTAGATAGAAGTGCAAATGACCTTGATGAGTTGGAGAAGTGAGTAGACGTAAACAGATTGAGGTTCTGTAGTGTAATTCACTTGGGAAGGAAAACAAACCACAGGACTGCAGGATTCATTTTGTGATGTCATAAAGAAAACAATCTGGAGGTCAGAGTCAACACAAACTATTGGTGTTTGTGCTTTAACCTTAAAAAACATGATTGATTTAGTAAAAGAAAACCAGGAGTCCTTTCCCTCATGCTCAGTACAGATACAGGCTACACTAGAATACTCTGTGATGTCTTCAGCCCCATATTTTAAAGTAGGATATGGAGAATATGGGGGCTTTTAAGGGGAAATAAAATTTACTTACTGATTACAAGTTACAGAAACAGCCCTTAGAGAAACAACTGTAATGATAAAAGTATTGACTTAGAAAAGTTGGAGGAAAGTACTAAACCACTTTCAAGCCTAGAAAGAGGAAAAAAGATGGAAGGATATCAGTTACAAAGCTTATTAGAAAATCTTCCTAGCAAAGAAAGCTGTGGAAACCAGAGTGCTTTGCAATGGAATCAGAGGTCCTTCTCTGAAAACTTCAAAGAATTGGCCTTTCCCCAAGTTTGGGAACAGCTTTATGTATAGACAAAAGACTATACAGGTGAAAATAAAAACAAAAGCAAGGGCTTCCCTGGTGGCGCAGTGGTTAAGAATCTGCCTGCCAATGCAGGGGACACGGGTTTGAGCCCTGGTCTGGGAGGATCCCACATGCCGCGGAGCAACTGGGCCCGTGAGCCACAACTACTGAGCCTGCGCGTCTGGAGCCTGTGCTCCACAACGGGAGAGGCCATGACAGTGAGCGGCCCGCGCACCGCGATGAAGAGTGGCCCCCGCTCGCCGCAATTGGAGAAAGCCCTTGCACAGAAACGAAGACCCAACACTGCCAAAAATAAATAAATTAAATTTTAAAAAAAAAACAAACAAAAAAAAAAAAGCAAAAACCTTGTATTTCCTGTTTATCTGTTTTTTCCCCTTTTAAAAGGTAAGTGGTGGGAGAGAAGGAAGGAGAAGGAATGTCCACTATGTTTCAAGACTCTCACTTCTCCATTTGAGACCGTATGGTACCATTTCCTACCTATGCTTCCCCAGGTCCAAACACTGCATTGCTCAGATTCTTTGCCACACTGTTTCAGGGATGGTCTTTGCAGGTAATATTGAGTTTTGGAGAAACTACAAGGCCCAAGCTCTTTGCCACCTCTGAGTGGGATGCAGCCTGATTCCCTAAATTTACACTTTGCTCATTTCCCATCACTGGGTTTTTGCTCAAACCTTGCACTCTGTCTGGAATGCGTAGTATGTCCTTTCATCAACTTCCTGAGAACTTCCTACCTTTCAAGGCCGGATACCATCCCATCTCTCATGTAGCTGGTCTAACCTCTCCTTGCACAGTGATTTCTCCTTCCCAGGAACTCAGAGCATTCATGGCATTCATCTGATACACAGTTGCACACAGCCTTGTGACATCTAAGGTACTGCTGACTCACCATTTAACATTTACCGTGTCTGCACTACATTCCCACTAGACTGTAAGCTCTTTGAAGGTGAGGATTATGTGTTAAATTGTTTCATATCTTCCTTTAGCACCCAGTTCAGTAAGTACTGCGTTCATAGTAGGGGCTGAGTTAATAGTTGCTTAATTCATGAAGGAATGATTAAGGAAAATGCTTAAAGTAAATTTGATCTTTACCTACAAAAGTTGCTTTCTACCCTGGAAGACTATTTACAAGGAGAGACTATTTCATGAGAAAATAAAAACCGATAAAGGAAAAAAAAAAACCTTAACATCTCATAAATTCTTAGTGAGAAAAGTAGATGTTAACATTATAAAACCAAAAAAACCAATGCCGTTATATATAGAAAATATTATATTACAGAGTCTTCAAAATGGTATAGATTATAAAAATTATGCAACTGTTGATATTTTTCATCTAAATAGAACATTTCTTATTAGTACATGCAATTATAAAAGCCAAAAGGAAACTACCGTGTGTGTGTGTGTGTGTGTGTGTTTCATTTAAGATGATGATTTGGTCTAATAAAATTTGAACACTTTTCTTTTATTATTTGAAGATTAATATTTTATGTTTATTTTACCCCAGCTCACTAAGACTCGTCTTTCTGCTATGACAGCCAATAAGGTGTCAGAGGTGGTGGCCATATTTAACATGTGTATTTCCACATCTTAGATTTCGAATTAGAACACTGGTTCATTTTACAGAGATAAATATCTCATGATAGTCAATAATCGGGTTGCATTTGAACCCATGACCTGGAACTTAAAAGCATCATATCTATAACACCTTTTCAAAAATCTCAGCATGAAGCACTGTCTGAGAATGAGCAGATACAGCTACTGGAAGCGCTTTTCAGTTGTTTATAATCTCAATACTGTAGGTGGTGAGATGTTCGGATACCACAGAAGCGTTATGATGTGCACTGGTTGAGGAGGTTGCTTGACATCCAAGTAAAACTTGTTCTTTGCTTGAGTTATACTTTGGAGTCACCTCCTGGGAACCTGTTGCACATAGTAACACAGAATATCCCCCAAATTTCTAAAATAATTCATGATGTCCAGAGTTCT
The DNA here is from genome assembly GCF_003031525.2 of Neophocaena asiaeorientalis asiaeorientalis. Lineage (NCBI taxonomy): Eukaryota > Metazoa > Chordata > Mammalia > Artiodactyla > Phocoenidae > Neophocaena > Neophocaena asiaeorientalis. The sequence goes on from NW_020172637.1 coordinate 2,885,677, forward strand.
TGTAAAAGCAAGCAGAGTAGGTTAGGGGTAAAGAAATGAATTTTGACCTAAACTGTGGGTTTGAGAATTAGTCAAAAATAATAATATCCTGCCAAAATCTATATTACATTGTTTCCATCTGAGGCTGTATAATGGAAATCTGTTTTTATACTAACTCTTATGGGATTTCCTTTGAAGACTGGCTACCACCCTCCATAACTCAGTCACGTATGTTTGCCCAGTTGCCTGGCGGGGAAGCTGTTTCTGCCTCTCTTTAGGAAGTGAGCAGGGCAGTCAATTGAGTGCAATGGAACACCTGCATCAAGCCAATGACAGCCACACAGCAGAAGGGAGTGGCTGGGATCGAGAATAGAACAGCCCCATGGGTAACAGGAATTCTCAAAGCCTTTGGCTGTTGGTGCATCACCTATTCAGAGTGTTCAGAAGAAAGGTCTTCACTCTCGAGTCCTCATCTGAGATTTCCAATAAGAGGCAAGTCATAAGTTCAGGGGCAGCGTAGCGGGGAATGTTTTAAATACTTTCTGCCAGAGGCAGGCAGAAGAAGATGCAACTTGAACAGCATAATGGCTGAGAAACTGGCTTCAGAGACCAAGAACCCCAACTCCGCCAGCAGCACTCTTACTAGCTTACTAGTGACTACATCAGTCAGTTAGCATCTCTCAACTTCAGTTTCTTCATCTAAAAACAATCCTTACCTCTGGCTGATAGGAGGGTGAAATGAAAGAAGGTTTGTACTGTACTTAGGACATCACCTAGAATATACTAGTCTTGCAACTAATTGGGCTTTGTGGGATTATCACTATTATCTAGGATAAAGGAGCTCATAAAATATCCAGGACAGCCAGGATCACCTGCACTGGAACCACTTACACTGAGGCAAGACCTGTAATGGAAAATGTCACTAACCAGGTGTCTGGATAAACAGAATGTAGGCTCCAAAGCAGCAGGGTCCTATCTTTTACCTGTTTTCCCAGAGCCTCTGGTGATGCCCTAGGCACAGTGAACACGTTTCAAGTATTTCCCAATAAACTGAACAAAACAACAGGATGGTGCAAGAGACCAGAGCAGAAGCAACATCTTGAAGAATCTAAGGCACTGTATAAAAGCAATTACAAACTAAAGTTCTGGAAATTTCTTTTAGAGCCAATATTCATTCTTTTTGGATGTATTATCCTGACTCAGTTTTTCTTCTCTCTCCTACTCTCCTCATCTTTTGGCCAAGATTTGTGAACTCCAAAAGCCTCAACCAGATGTAATTCATGACAAAAATTGCCAAGTATGCTTTCGTTCCTTTTTCATTCAATATTTGTGGGCAGGTCAGAATATGACAAACACAATGCTAGGTGCTCAAAGACTGTGACTAATTTCAGTAATTCTTCTTTGTTCCCATAGGTTGAGAGAAAACACAGGCCATGAGGACAAAATGGGACAAGCCATCAACCACTCTCTAAATACCCTATTTCTGAGCCTGGTAACACATCTCTATACCAAGGGTGTCACTTCCTGGCCATGGATTGAAGTGACAGAAGAGGAGAGTAGATGATTTGGATGTCTTTTCCCAGGAAAAAGGTGTATGGATGTGATTCATTAGTGCTTCACATGGGACACTGGTTTCTCCAATTTTCCTTACTTCAAGCATTCTTTATGAAATTCAGTTACTCAAGTGCTCAGGATTTAGGAAGGCTGGCTGATATTATGAGGTAAAGAGAAATTTCATTTTGTTTTCTAATTCAGTCACATATGAACACAGAATTTTCCCCCAAATTCCCAAGATATTTCATGTGGAATTGACACTCTTCAGAAAAATCGATCCCAGACATCCCCTCAAAATTTTTTTAAAGCCAGAATGCTAGTTAAAGGATTACAGGTCCAAGAGTTATTTTTAAAAATGGTACAAAAGAACCAAAAATCACTTACATTTCAAATAAAAACCATAATTTGGTATTTAGTATCAGATGTATAAATTTCAACAAACAGTAATGTAACATTTATTAAAATGTAAAAACAATTTCAGTCCCAGAAACATATGTTAAATAAATAGTAAAGGGGGAGGCTTCCCTGGTGGCGCAGTGGTTGAGAGTCCGCCTGCCGATGCAGGGGACACGGGTTCGTGCCCCGGTCCGGGAAGATCCCACATGCCACGGAGCAGCTGGGCCCGTGAGCCATGGCCGCTGAGCCTGCGCGTCCGGAGCCTGTGCTCCGCAACGGGAGAGGCCACAGCGGTGAGAGGCCTGCGTACCACAAAAAAAAAAAAAAAAAATAGAAAAGGGAGTTTTGTTCCAAAAGATTTAATGGATTTGCCACCTAAAAACTACGGTAATTCCAACGTTATGCTTAATTCAATTGACATTTATTAAAATAGTACAGACTGACTGGAAAACAGAGATGAATAAGATGTAATCTTTGCCTCACAAAGTTCCAGCCTAGCTGCACAAAGCAATGAAGAAGCGAATTGGTGTAATACAAAGTAGTATTGCCATGCTTATTGCTGGCAAGTGTCCCAGAATGAGCTTTTAGTCCAATTCTCCTAGTCCACCAGAGAACCCTGAAAGGTGAAGAGGAATCTTCCAGGTGGACGTGGCAGAGGCATAGTGATGGCAGAGACCAGCATGGAACACAAGATAGTTTGGTGATGCTAGTGCGAAGCATCTGTCTTGGGTGGTGGCAGGGAAGGAGATCGGGTAAAGATAAAACGGGAAAGTAGGTGAAGGCAGGGACACTGAAAGGCTTGGAGTGATTGGTAGGGTAACAGCACATCCTGTATTGCCCAGGCAAATCTGGCTTATAACTATGGCCCCAACATAATTATTAACAGTGCCCCTTACACCCTCAAAAGTGTCCCAAATTGACTGGTAAGTTTTATGGTCTTCCCAGTTGGTTGGAAGCTATTGGCCCTAGGGATCCAAATATAAATAAAACCTGACTCTTGCCCTCAAAGAGTTCACAAAAATGGAAGAGGCAGACAGAAAAAGAGATAATTATAGTACAAATCAAAAGGTGATATATGCTATAACATAAGAATGATATACACACCCAGAAGTGATGACATTTGAACAGAGTTTCAGAGAATGAGTGGGAATTGAACATGAACACAAAACACTCTAGGCATGAAAGGTCATATACCATGTTGGAGAAAAGAGGGCATCCAAGGTGGTCGGACAGAAAAGAACCTCAGTGGCTCTGGTGGCAAATGAAACTGAAAAGTTAGCCTTTAAGATGAATTGTCAAGAGCCTAGAATATCACATCAAGGAATTTGGAGCTGAAAATGTCAGCAATAAGGAGCCTTCAAAGATTTCTAATCAGAGGACCCATAGGATCCAATCTGGCTTTTGAATTGAAAACTCCAGCTTCTCTGTGGAGGATGAACTACAGCAAGGAGATAAATGATGGCTGCACTTCAAATGGAACAGAATTCAGTGCTGCAGATATCAGAGCTCTCTCTCTCTCTCCTTCCTTTTGGAAAACAGTAATGACAAAATTTTTGAAAAGAACATAACTTCAACTGTATATTACATCTGATGGTCAATGGATGGCTATTAAAGAAACTAACATTCAATGGTCAACGGAGAGGTTTAAAAAATGTTCAATAAAAAAGCCTTATTTGCACAAACATAAGATAATTTCCTCAGCTTTCTGAAAAAGGGGATTCTGTGCGGATAAGAAGATTGTGGTCTACATGAGTCCATTAACTAAGGCAGAGACTTCCCCATATTTGTGAAGGATCACAAGGATCACAAGGAATCACCATAAAGAATCACTTTTATTAGAGTTTTCCCGCTTATGATTCCAACTTTTGAGAAATTTCTTCCACTAAACAAGCAGCATTTTAGGTACAGATAACTTATTTTCTTATTGTTTTATTAATCACACATAAGACTTTCCTGCCAAAGTTTCTGATCATTAGGAGAAAATCTCTGTTATCACACCAAGTTGATATGATTTTAGCCAAAAGCAAAGAAACTTGACATTTTATTTAGCCTGTAGGGACTTAGGTTAATAAATGGTTTCTGTTAGCATTTTTGAAATATTGAAAATATCTCAAGGAGTCCATTAAAATCTTCAAGGACCCTGAGGGATGTAGAAACCTTTTGACAGGGAACTTGTGCACCAGAGAATAGACTTTAAAGGGTGATTGAGAATAAGCAAATCCAACATGCATCTTACTCCCCCCAACTCCTATACATTCATTCTGTTTGACAAGAGTTTATGGCACACCAACTAGTCATGCACTAGGCACTGAAGTAGACATTGGGGATACAAAGACAAAATTCCTTGCCCTCAAAAAGCTCACAGTCTAGTCAGAGACATAGAGATGTAAATGAACCCAATACAATTTAATAAGGGTTCGACTGCACACACCAATTTCGTGCTATGGCTGTAGAGGCATCATTTCCCAACTCCGCCTTGGGGAGCCTGGGATGGCTTCCAGAGGAGTTAGCAACTGAGCCATGTTACGGTGGAGAAGCCAGCCAGCCAGCTGAACAAATGGGATAAGCCTTTCCAGGAAGTGGGAACAGAAACAACTTAGCAATTCAGCAGGAGAGACAGTATAGTACACTTGTTAAACTCACAGACCGTGATGACAAACCACCTGGAAGGGACTCTACCCTCCACCACTCACAAGCTGATGACTTCCCACAAGCTACTTAACCTCTCTAAGCCTCTGTTTTCTCTGTAAAATAGGGACATCTAATTTTTGGAGTCATTAAGAGGGTCAAAGTGCACACAAAGCATTTAGCTCCAAGCTTGGTACTTAGTAGTAACTAGTGCTTATACATGCTGTTTCTCTATTGCTCTTAGAAAGCATACGGATTGTGAGAGAGTAGATTTGGGCAGGATGGCAGGGACTAGGGCCTGAAGGATTTCTCTGCTATACTGAAAAGGTAGCATCGCCTTCTGTGGATCCTTGAAGGATTTTAAGTGGGGAGGAAGGAGTAACATGACATGATTTTTGTTCGAAAGATCACTTTAGCTGTAGTGTGTAGAATGCATTGTGAAGAAATGGGAGACTTGGAGGCATAGGGATAACTCGGAGACTTCTCACAATGGCACCAAACAAGCTTAGTGTCACTAAATGGTAATAGTTATAACTGTGATTGCCAAGATGAATCGGCTAAGGGAAGAAAAATCCTAGTTACATTCACTCACACCAGATCTGCAATATTCTGCGAAAACTTCTCTTCCTGAAGTGTTTGCTTTTCTGCTTAGAGCAACAAAGCATCTTTTGAATTAGCACAGCAACGCATGTGGGAACTTCTTGTCAGCTCAACACAGGGGAACGTATAGAAAGTCCTTTCTAAAGAGTTCCACACCTGTAAAAAGCCTTTTTGCCTTAAATGTGATGACTTAACTAATGGCATAAATAAACCCTCTTTGAAATGCAGAAACAGCATAGAAGGAGCCTCTAGGAAGTCGCATTTGATATGCACAAGCATCCTGAAAAAAAAATGGTCTCCCTCTCCCCCGTCCCCACTTGACAATTCTGCAAGCCAGGCAAAGAACACCAACAAAGCAGGGTCTTCACAGCTTGAACTCCACCCCCTAGCAGCTGGGCTTTGAGAAGAGTACATGTTGCAAACCACCTTTTGCCAGAAATCCCCAACTTCAGGCTAACACCAGGCCTCCAAGGGAGATGAGGAGCTTGAGAGCTATGAGCCAGAAAAAAGAGACCACCAAAGTTAGGGGGTCGTGAGGAAACGATGCAAAAGGAATTCTGCCCACCGGGAATACAACTCTACTGTCAGTGTTCTACTTATGTTAAAAGTGTGTACCACTAAAAAAAAAAAAAAAATTGTCTGGAGAGATATGTAGAAAGGGAAAGCCCAACAGCTTTAAATAAAAGTTCTTAGGCAAGGGGGTGGGGAAATAGAGTATTTAGAGGGAAGAAAAGGAACTTAGAGCTGAAAGCAAAGTGCCATGTTTGAACGTACTATGTTTTGCCCAAATAAATGGTTTCTTCACAGCCTGTTAACTAACAGCTGAGGCTCTTTCCTATAACCAAGACCACCCTGATGTGATAACTTGGTTCTGAACTCACCTTAGTGGCATGCATAAAGGCAGCTAGCTGCCTGCAGCCCAGAGAGTTAGACACAACCCACAGAGCAATTCCAGTCACGTGCAAGGTCAAGGTACATAGCTTTGCAAGCAATACTGCTGGAGAGAGTCCTGTACTTTCACCCCAAACCCATCTGGAGTCCTTGGAGAATCCTTCTGAAAAGTACCATAAGAAAAATTCCTAAAATGTCAACTTTAGGAAAACTAGCAATTTTTGTGTCATTTTTTAAAATATCTTTTTGTATTTTCCATGAAAGTTATTTTTCTATAATGGAAAATGAATTTTTCTATAATTTTACTCCTCTATAATGTGTTTGAATCAGTTGCTTTCATAACAATCATACAGAATTTATTAGAAATCAGCTGTAAGTGTATTGTGCTGTTACAATATAATCTCCCCCTTGGTCTGCCTCAAACTTCAGTGAAGCTTAATCCACATGCAAACTTTTAAAAAAGTTATATACCTGTATAATGCCAGAGGTACACAAAATCTATGGATGCAGAATCAAAGAAAGGATGCATAGAAATGCAACTGAAAAACTGTTATGAATAGGAGAAAGTTGGAAAATAACTAAAAATTGTTATGATTCTAATAAAGATGGGAAAGAAGAAATGGATTATTCAAGTCCAAAATTATCCATTGCAGTCTGTAGAAAGTTTTGATTTCTGGCATGTGCAACAAGAAATAAAGCAGAAAGAGAGAAAGACTTGTGAATGGTTCAGTCTGGCTTGTTAGGAGCTTTAACAAGGAGAAAAACAAATACATCAGTGGGTCATAGGTCAGATGTAAAAGATATGGTTTAATGAATTAAACTCAGATGTCTGGCATGACTGCTATGTTTCCCAAGTAGATATTGATAGTAGATTTATTTTTAAATATAAAACATTATAAAAATCTAGCCTCCATGGAAAGATCCTTTATATGCTGTATACTGTGTGTGTGTGTGTGTGTGTGTGTGTGTGTGTGTGTGTGTGTGTGTGTGTGTGTGTTTTATACAAAGCACAAGAAGCCAGCATGGTCCTTCTTCAAGGATTTTCAGTCTAAAATGCGGCAGGGAAAGAATAAAGAGACCGCCCCAAAAAACTTCTGGGAGAAATATTCTGAGTGGTATCATCAAAGGAAACTATTGAAGATTTTCAAGGGAAGACTTCCTATGATCAACCTATCAAAAATTTTTGTGCCATATTGAATAAACAACTAAGAACATAAAAATTCACTTCTGGACATCTGTAGTGGACAAAAAAATTACCTTAGTTTTTTTTTTTTTTAAATAAAACTATTCTCTAGTATTTTCCCTTATATCATTGAATATCCCTTTCAGGATAACTCACATGATAAATTCCCTTCCAGAACTAAGAGTAACTACAAAGAAAAGAGTTTATCTTTCCTAATGAACAAGTAGTCCTTTCCTCATTTGACACTGAAGCCATATAACCCAGCATATTTCTCCCTTTGCCTTGGCTACCAGGAAGCTCTGAGAAAATTTGCTTCCCTCAGGATTTACCAATCCCATTATCCGTTTTTCTTCCTCCCTTTATGTTTATCTTTTGCTGTTTTATTCTTGTGTGTAGGTCCTTCTATCGTACTGTGTCTTTTGAAAAGCTGTTATCTCATTCAAAGTTGGGAGGTGAACAGTAGGAGAAAGAAAAGGATAAGCATTTTCTTCCTTTCCATCTAGGATAGTGCCCTTTGCTCAAAGTGGAGGAAAAAAGGGATGAAAGGCCAATGAACTTTGAAGCCATTTTTCTGGATTTGGAGAAACAATAAACACAACCCTTGCTTTGCAAAAGGTAACTTTGGTCTGGAGTCGTGTTCCACTGTCTTTTAAAGGTAATAGACAATGATAGAAAGTCTTTCACCTGTGAAGTCAAGCAGACTTCATTTAAAACCCCAGCTCTGCCCCTTGGCAGCTGAGTGGCTTCAGTCGAATCACTTTACTCTCTGGGCCTCAGATAATAATACTTTTTTAGCAGAGTTGATATTGAAATTAAATAAGACAGTGTATACAGAAGCAAATGGCATATTATATGGCACACAGCAGGCACCTCAGCAAGTGTCGTCTCCCTCCTTTCTTTCTTTCTTTCTTTTTTTTTTTTTTTTGAGGTACGCGGGCCTCCCACTGCCGTGGCCTCCACCGCCGCGGAGCACAGGCTCCGGACGCGCAGACCCAGCGGCCACGGCCCACGCGCCCAGCCACTCCGCGGCACGTGGGATCCTCCCAGACCGGGGCACTAACCCGCATCCCCCGCACCGGCAGGCGGACTCAACCACTGCGCCACCAGGGAAGCCCTCTTTCTTTCTTTTATTTTCCCCGAGGGCACACTCTTTTTCTATTTCTAAGACATTAGACATAGTGTTGTCTAAGGAGGAGAATTCAGTGTGGCAGTTGGTGATAGCCAAAAGCCATCACCAAAGACTTCTTTTATTGTTTTTCTCCCTTAGAGACTATTTTGATAATTCTTAACTTTCTTCTTCTGTTAAATATAATAATATATTATTGCCAATTAGAGTTTCTGATCAACTTGAGGTTCTTATTGTTACTGATATTATTTTAAATAATTCAAGTCAAAAGCAAAACCCCCTGAACATTTTAAAAAGCTTGAGCAGCTTGATGGCCTACAGGCTTCAGAAGTATTGAAAGGCACTAGAATGCTTCTCTCGCTACCTGGCTGACTTGCAGGAGTCCGGAAGCTTCCAGTGATTCATCACTAGGATGCTGGCTGATGTGGAAGCTATTGCTGATGAAATCTATCGGGCTTGAGATAAACTAACACCAAGGGCATCAGTGTCAAGAGATGTGGTCTTCATAGAGAATGAACTGTCTCTCCATGCCCTAGAGGGTGTCCATTTAGCCATCAGATGACAATACTTGGTTGGGGGGCGGGGGTGGGCGTCACCATATTGCAGAATATGATTCTTAGCTTTCAAGTACAGAAACTTGATGTTTTAAGTGCTTAGCAGACTCTATAGTCTGACATGTCCTAACCAAAATTAAGATAAAATACATATTCATCCCCAGATTTATTCATTTTTAATAGGAGAGGAATATGCTTTTTCAGTGGCTGAAATACTTTGGGGTCCACCACGTAGATTATCTTCTTACATTGATCACCCTATCCTGATTCTTTTCTTTTTAATATCTTATCATTTTCTCAAAACGATTTATGTAGATTTACACAGACCTACCTAGCTTCTTTCTTTCAACTGCTATATAGTGTTCTATAGTATGGCTATAGTATATTTTATCCATTCCCTCCTTGCACACACATACAAGAGGCTCTCTAAAGTATACACCTGGAGGCAGGATTGCTGATTTACAGGATATGGGCCTTCCGATATGATTATACCTATTCACACCCTAGCAGCCATGTTGGTTTGCTTCCCCACATTCTGAACAACAAATAGTATTAGAGTTTTTAATTTCTCCAAACTTATGAAAGTGAAATTAAATCCCATTGGCATTTTATTTTGAATTTCCCTGGTTACTGCTGAACTTATGAGCACCATCTCATGTATTCATTAATCATTTGGTTCCCTGTGGTTTACTATGAGTTGCTTGTTCATTTTTTTGTCCAGTTTCTTATTGGGTGGTTTCATCTTTTTTTTTTTTTTTAGCTTGATAGCATTTTTAAACATATTTTTACAAATTTACATATTTTATACATTTTGGGTAATAATCCTTTTCCTATCTTATAATATATTATTCTAGTCCACTATTTGTCTTTTAACATTATTATCTCATTTGTCATTCAGAAGCAGTCTTTTTGTGTATAACTTATGCTTTTTTCATATATTGCTTCAGAAGTTTTTCCCTACCGTAAAATCTTAACATTATTCCCTATGTTTTCTTCTGGTTCTTACAAGTTGAATTATTTATCAGAAATTTCCTTGGTGGACATGTAGTCAGAGCAAGAAGACTGATCATGGAAGATAGCTGACAAAGGCCATGGTAAAGCCAGTGAGCAAACACCCCCATGTAGCAGAGGACACTTCTCAAGGGACCAAAACTTGTGTCTTGTTTGTCCAGTGCCGATAATCACAGCCAAATTCTTAGTCTTTAGATTCCATTTCATCTAGGTGCCATGCTGACCATCTGCCTTCAGTTAACACCTCTTCCCCTAGACAACTCATTAGACTTTGATGTTCATAGTTGATTCGAATCATTTATGTTGCTTTGGGGCTTTTCCAAAGTGGTTCTATTGCTCTGTTGTCATGGGAGCACCTCCCTGAGACTCATAGCCTGGTCACCTTGGTTAGATACCGGGTGATCTCTGTTCTCCCCAATCAAACCCACGTACACAGTCTTGTGAGTTACTTCTCTAGATAGCTAATCTCACCCATTACGTGTGGTCCTTTCTAGTTTTCTTACTTTCAGAGGGCAAACCTCATGTCTGTTTACGCTTCAAAATTCCAGTGATGCCTTATCTCATCTCTGTGTTCTGAAAATTAAAAGAACTTTGTAATAAACCACCTTGTTTGGAAAGAAAGGTGATCAAGTGGTCTCTCTAGCACTGATAAAGGGACACAATTAATTTGTCACTAAAAACCATATCAGGCACTTTTCTTTTTCAGATTCTATTTGTCCACTGAGCAGTCTTCACCCAAGTCAGAACTGCATCATGGCCTCTAGGTGTTCCAGAATCCTAGTTATAAACGCTGATTTCTACCACGCTTGCCTCTGGTATTCTTCAAACCAGTGCTCCGCCTGTCATAAATGGTTCTCGTGAAATAATCTGAAAGCAGAACATCAAGAAGTTATCAGTGAACTGGTTCTGCACCTTTGAACAGGGGTCCTTTTCCTTTCATCTGCTTCAGAGCACACTCCTGGCTACCAGCACAACCTACATGTACTCCCTGGCATGAGTTCTGATAGGGGCTTGCCTGTCTAGCGATTCCAGAAGCTAAGAACAACCCTGGCAGTCTCATGATGACAGTCTTTGGCCTCTACTGTGAGGGCAGCCTTCAGCAACCTGTAGCTTCTCTGTAGCACCAGCCGGTGAGCACTTGATCTTCTCAAGTTTGTCGGCAAGGCATAGGCAACAGGGCAGTGAACTCCGCAGAACAGTTCATATCACCTTGTGCAACTTTTTCTGGCTTGCTCTTGATTCCCTCTGTGTCCTTGGGCAAGTCATTTCACTTCCCTTAGCCTGAATCTCTGTAATCTCCAAATGAAATAGGTTGGACTAGATGGTTTTTATGGGCCCTCCCATCTGTAACTGTAACAATCAGTATTCCATGACTCTTATGAGTTTACTTCAGAAACTCCAGCATCTTTCAAGGTGTGGCTAGAATCAGGCACACGTTTGCATATGGCTTATGAACGCTTCCCTACTATTTTATAGTCACAGTTTGTGCACCAACTAGATTTTTTTTTAATTGAGAAATAGTTAACATATAACATATTAGTTTCAGGTGTACAACATAATGATTTGATATTTGTATATATCGTGAAATGATCACCACCACAAGTCTAGTTAACAGCCATCACCACACTTAGTTACAAATATTTTTTTCTTGTGATGAGAACTTTTAAGATGTCCTCTCTTGGCAACTTTTTTTTTTTTTTAGCAACTTTCAAATATGTAATACAGTATTTTTAACTAGAGTCACCATGCTGTACGTTACATCCCCGGATTTATTTTGGTTTATAACTGGAAGCTTGTACCTTTCGATCCCCTTCACCCATTGCCACCACCAACACCACCACCACCTCTGGCAACCACCAATCTGTTCTCTGGATCTATGAGTTGGAGTTTTTTGCTTTGTTTTTTTAGATTCCACATACAAGTGAGATCTTGTCTTTCTCTGTTTGACTTACTTCACTTAGCATAATACCCTCAAGGTCCATCCATGTTGTCAGAAATGGCAAAATTTTCTTCTTTTTTATCCATGCATCCATCAATGGACACTCAGGTAAAGATTTTGATGATGTTGGTAACTTGACGCATTTAAAGGAAAACTAAACCTTTCCAGCTCTAGCTGCCCAGGCCCTCTCACTTTTAGGAGAACACCTACATCAAGTTAAAATCACTACCATCATGATTCAGTTGTACACTCTTGGTGGCAAAGAGGGGAATACAAAAGAGAACCACCAATGTTGATGATCAGAGAACAACAGATCAAGGCACAGACTCAAACCTCAGTGAACTTCCTTAGTATCTAAGCACACTTTGTAACTTAGTGACCTCCTCCAAAAAAAACTCTTTAAGAGTTTTTTGTTTTGTTTTGTTTTGTTTTGCGGTATGCGGGCCTCTCACTGTTGTGGCCTCTCCCGTTGCGGAGCACAGGCTCCGGACGCGCAGGCTCAGCGGCCACGGCTCACGGGCCCAGCCGCTCCACGGCATGTGGGATCTTCCCGGACCGGGGCACGAACCTGTGTCCCCCGCATCGGCAGGCGGACTCTCAACCACTGCGCCACCAGGGAAGCCCTCTTTAAGAGTTTTGTAAAGCCAATTAGTCCACTTTGTTGTTTACCAAATTAATATATATCAGAATATAGTTTCTGTTCTCCATTTAAAGTCTATATTTAAATAGATTAAATCTATTCTGATCTATTTTTGAGCCTGTTTTTATTGCCTGAGAATAATTTTACTTATCCAAACCTCTCCCCCCTCCCCGAATTAATAACTCTCTATAGGCCAAGTAAAGTGAAAAGGAAATAGGTGGCAGTGTCATACAAACCATATTACGAATTCACACTGTGCCAAGCATTAGGACACAAAGAAAAATAAGTTATGATCCCCAGCTTGGAGGAGTTTGTGGTGGTAGCAATGACAGAAAGGGGGTGACCCTGTAGGAAAACCATGCTCTGTTAGAGCTAGCTGAATGAGTTTCACTTTGCGGGTTCCAGTCTTGCACCTTTTATCTAATCACCTAAGATCTCAGATAGCAGAGTCCTCTAGCCTCATGAACTCTGGACTCTTTTCTTTATAACTTCACTAGCTTTTCCTGTCTCTTCTGCAAGGAGGTCTACCTATTAAACAACAAAGACCACAGAAAGGACTCCTTGTTGGTGTTATAATGCTCTGGAACTTACATCTAAATTAACATTTCATAAAAAGCATCCTTATGCTCCACTATTGCACCAGATAATATGGGAACACACGAACACACTGCATGTGGGTTCATCTTCTGCTAGATCCACTTCCAAAATATCCTCTTAAATGTAGAAAGAAACATGGATGAGGAGCCCCTACCTCCAGGCAGAGAATCGATTCTTTCTTAGAATTTTCTTCCTCCTGGTAATATGTAATGAAGGATCCACAAAGCCAATAAAAAAAAAAAATACAGGAACAGCGGCCTAGAGAAGAGCTTAATTACTGGGGAGAATGTGGAATCTCAAGAAGGTGGTAAATGCAAGAAGAGCTAAGGAAGTTTTGAAAACATAAATAATAATTAATTTTATGAATGCTCTTTCTAAATTATTTAGCATAGATTAGCACTTATAGAGAAAAATTTTACAGAGTCCACAGAGCAGCAAACTAGAATATTGGAAAACATTTTAATTTTTTTTTTTTTTTTTTTTTTTTTTGGTGCACGGGCCTCTCACTGTTGTGGCCTATCGGGGCACAAACCCGTGTCCCCTGCAACGGCAGGCGGACTCTCAACCACTGCGCCACCAGGGAATCCCTTAAATTTTTTTTTAAAGAAGGTTTTAAATTAGATCTCAATGGCTTAACTGTAAGGGTTAAAGGAATTAGAATTTTTAGCTTTATGATCACTGCCTCTGAGCCAGGTACTGTTTCTGCACTGGGGATATGATGCTGTGACACTGGGGTAAGCGTGGTCCCTGCCATCATAGAGACAGTAATTAAAGAGTCACAAAATAAATGTGTAACTACACATTGCAAGAAGGACTATGACGGAAGATCACGAGGCATTATATATAATGTGGCAATAATGGAGGTCCTAACCCGTCTGGAGCAAAATCACAGTAAAGCTTCATAGGATGGCAAGGTAATACAAGCTACCAGTAAGTAGGATTCTAATGATTCAGAATTTCAAATTATTTCAGCAGCCCACTGTAGTTGTAGCTCAGAGATAATAGGAAGAGAGGGAGGCCGAAGGATCGGTCATTGCACTTATGTCTTTCCTTTGGTGAAGACACCACAGACCAAGGCCTGGTCCTCAGCTTGGCTGGTCCATCCATCCAGAGCTGAACTGGCTCCCACACTCATCAGACCACAAGAGATTGATGAAGAGCAGGTTATTAATTTACAACAGGAAGTATGCGCTTCTAGTGCCTGGAATTTATGTGGCTACTAAATCTCAAGGGGACCCAGGAGGCCTAAGAAGCTGGGGCTTTCCTGCTAAGAATGCTGATCTTATCTGCAACACATTTATGCTCTTTTCTTTCACTCCTGGGAAGATAATCTTATCTCAAAGTTAATCTGAAGCTGCTTCTCTGATACCCCTACATACCGATTCCAGAAGCTAGGCTGCACAGCAAATTAGCTTAGAAATCCCTTGCTCACTACAAATTGATGGTGTAAACAAGATTGTTTAAATTACTTAAAAGAACTGAAGCACCTACAAGCACTCCAGAAAATACCACTTAAAATACAAATAATTCACACACTCATACAAATCATTCTTATCTAGTTATTACACAGGCATTTGAATGAATGGAAGAAGGAACTAATGAATCAACAAGTGAAAGAAGACTGAACCCACAGACAACTTTGGGGTCATATACTTTTTTGATATTAGAAAGAAACCTATATTTTTAAAAGGAATTGGTTAACATTCAGACTTCCCAGTAGCTTAAGCTCTCCATTCCCTGCCCTGACTCGGCCATTGATCCAAATTATTTATTATAATAAATAATTATATGATCCAAAATATTTATAATAATAAAGACTGAACACCACCAAAATCAGTTTTTATTCAACTAGGGTTCATGGATCTTTCATAGTCCTTAAAAGATTGGGGGGGAAGGGATCTCTTTTTCTCTTCAAGACCTCTTTAACTTTATGTTTTCATTTTGTTGTTAATTTTTAATAAATTATTACAAGCATATTATGGATTATGCAAATTGACCCTCTTTCAATATCCAGATCTGTGATTATAATCGTGGAGGTGCCAAACGGCATTACTTTAACTGTTAAATACTAGTTAAGACAAGAATAGACGTGGATTTAATATATAAGTGATAGCTTCACACCATGTGAAAACCAAAAGTCATGGTGCATTGTACATAAAGTTTTGCAATGGTTCAAATAGAGAATTTCATTGAACAGCAAGCTATAGCATCAGCTAGCCGAACTTGATAGGAAAAAAACTCGTGCTGCAATTCTTTTTGCTAGATTCACCCTGCAAAGGATGACTTAATCTTGACAAAATCTGCCATGTAAATGCTGTTAATTTCTATTTTTATTGATTCTCTAGTTTCATTTATTATTTAGCATGCAAATGTGTTCTAGTATTACAGTTGTATAGGAGCTATAAACATAAGTGTGTCACATATCATTTTCTACTGTTCCATACTTAAGAAATGTAATAAAAATAATGTAAGTAAGCATTTGAGGCCTTCCTTAGAGATGTTTTTCTTTTGAAAGGGGTCTATATATTACTCTTGAGAAACACTGATTCAAGCCAGCATTTTTCAATATTTCTATTCTGTGAGTCCCCGTCACTATTATTTCACAAACCATTTAGGCATTTTTAAGTCATTTTTAAATTTTTTATGGCATACAGAAAGAAGAGAGTTCACATGAAATATTATATTTTAGATAAATATATTATTGAAGTTTATTTTGAGGAGTTTATTTTAACCTGATTTTTAATAATATTTATTACACAAAAATATAAAAACAAATTCTTTTTTTCTTATGTACTGGACTTCTATTGTATGACTTCTTTTGAATCAAATCTTAAGGAAAAGCATATTTTGTTGACAAATTTAAAATAGGCAATATATCCTCTTTGGATTTTGTGCTAAATGTGTTTTTAACCTAGATTGAAATATAACTACATAGAATGATATCAGAAATTGACACAAAATACTTTCATTTCTCCATGCTTTTAGTTCTTGCATTTTGTACTTAAAAACCAACTAGGTTTTAAAAATATAACTTTTGTGTTATTTATAACTAATTAGAGAAAAGGAATAGTTTCAGGCCATTATTTGTAAACGTAACTTCACTATTTTTCCATGTGGCAGGTGAATCTTTATTTCTAACAAATTGAAGGCCAATCTGGGTGTAGTCATCACTATGTTTTCTCTATCTAGCACTGATTTTTGAGTTCTAGAGTTAGGTATTTGTGCTATATAAGAATTTTCATTATATGAAGGAAACCCCTGCATGGGGTGAGCATCGTCATAAGTCATTTGCAAAATAATTATCACAATGACATTTCTCATTGGTCTATTTTATTTTATTTGGGACTATTTGTTTTCTATCTTAAAAAAATTCATATGTGAATGAGAATCAAAGCAACTTCAAGTAGGAAAACAGTAAAAACCTCCCCTTTGACTGAGGTATTTGGCAAGCGAGTAACTGAGTTAAGCGCTTGCTGTTGATGTTCGATGTCTATTACCAGCTTAGTAGGCTCACTCAGCACACTCTCAGAAACTTTCAAACTTCCATTTCCAACTGCAAAAAATACTTTTAAATGATTTTATTTCCCACTTTTTAAAAAGCAGAAATTGATACAGATTCTGTTACTGCCTTTTACAACCCTCCCACCCATAACACAGAAGGCCAGTTGGGAAAAGCTGATCGCAACCATTCAACACATCTCTATCCTATTTCACTGAAGTCTTCATAAAGACTTAGTTCCCTCTGATAATCTGCTCTGGTGTTTTAAAATCCTGATGTTTAGGAAGTCCTTTATGAGCAGTCATTTAACTTCTCAGGACTTCAGATTTCTCATCTAGAAAATCAGGGAGTTTGGATAAGATTATTTTTAAAGTCCCACCCCAAATTAGAATTCTGTGATTTTTGTATTATCCGAAGCTTTAGTTTTCATAACTGTTTAACATCAGAACAATGTTTTAAAACAAATTCGAACAAGAAATCCTTTATATATAAAGCACGTAAAAGTGAAGCTAAGAACACTCAAGGTCTGAAGAACACAATTTGAAAAGCACTGATCTAAAGCTCTTTTTAAAAAAATGCTTTCCTTTCTTCTTTGTCTCAGTGGAAAAGGAAAACATCTGGAAAGGATCCACCATATTAGTTTCCCTATGCGTACACCAGAACATATGGATTAAGTCACCTGTCAGCTTTTTCTTCTCCAGATTAAATAGCCATTATAAGTCCCATTTCCCATCCCTTTAAAATATATTTCCCTTTTTTTAAATGAACCTTATTTAGTTTCTGTAACTCTTTATTAAAATGTAAAGTTAAAAACCAACCACAATCTCTAAAGAAGAGCCAAGTGTAGCAAAAGGACTACTTCCAGCTCTATCATTTGATTTTTCTCACTCCTAACACACTCCAAGTTGTTTCCTTTTTAATAACAGAATTGCATTGCTGCCTTCCATTCAACCAATAGCTCAGTTTGACTCACAATTTTCTTTTTTTTTTTTTGGCTGAATTTGTTATACCTAGTCGGTAATTTCCCATCCAATACCCGTGCAGTTTGTTATTGTCCTCTGGGGTCTTTGAAGTTTTTCCTATTGAATACAATCCTGATTTTGATGGCTTTTTTTTTTTTTTTTTTTGCGGTTGCAGGCCTCTCACTGCTGTGGCATCTCCCGTTGCAGAGCACAGGCTCCGGACGCGCAGGCTCAGCGGCCATGGCTCACGGGCCCAGCCGCTCCGCGGCATGTGGGATCTTCCCGGACTGGGGCACGAACCCGTGTCCCCTGCATCGGCAGGCGGACTCCCAACCACTGCATCACCAGGGAAGCCCTTGATGGCATATTTATCTAGTTAAGGTCACTCAATTCTTCTTCTGCTTTCCAACATACCTCATCCAACTTTATAACCCAAATAAGTATTGTCTAGTTTATTGTTAAAGTTGTAGACTAATAAAATGTCATTTATCAGAACACGCATGAGGTATGTTATGGGCTAAACTGTGTCCCCCAAAATTCATATGTTGACGTCTTAACCCCCAGCATCTCAGAATGTAACTGTATTTAGTTATAAGGTCTTTAAAGAGGTGATTAAATTAAAATGGGGCCATATAGGTGAGTCCTAATCCAATCTGATTCGTGACACACAAAGAGACACCCGGGACTTCAGCACAGAGGAAATACAGAAAAGACCAGGTGAGGACACAGCAAGAAATCGGCCATCCGCAAGCCAAGGAGAGAGGCCTCAGAAGAAACCAACCCTGCTGACACCTTGATATTGGACTTCTAGCCTCCAGAACTATGAGAAAATAAAGTCTGTTGTTTGAGCCACCCAGTCTGTAGTATTTTGTTAAGGCATCCCGGGCAGACTAATAAAAGCTACTCTACGCATGACATTGTGTAGTCCCTGGGGGCTCACCAAGGAACCTCTGCCATTACAGAGAAGGCTACAGGAGGGTACAAATGCCCATAACTCAAGCCAGAATAAGTCATAAAGGAAGATCTGAGCAAAATGCCTTGGGAGCACCAAGGGAGCCAGAATCCTTTCTATCTGGGAGATCAGGGAAGGCTTGAAAGAGGAGACGTCAGTTGAACTGGACCTTCAAAGATGGGCAAAATTCCAATCATGGCGGGGGTGGGGGCAGAGGGCAGCAATCCAGGGGAACAGGACTTTATGAGCATAAACCAGGCTTACCCCACACCCGTGATCACTTTTAGAACCCCAGTTGTCACCCACCTATGAACAAGATGGGTAGTTTGCAAACTTGGCTAAACATCAGAACTAACTGGAAGATTTTTTTAAAACATGTAGATCCTCAGGCCCCACGCCCAATCTGCTGAATCAGAGATGATGTTCTAGAATCTTTAACCATCTTCTCAGGTGAGACAGAATCAACTCCATCAAGTTTAAAGGCCCTTTTTAACAAAAACATTTCACTGTCCCCCCCTCCATGGTAATAACTGTATTTCTTACCAAATGTGAAAATACATAAAGACAGAAAAACTATTCTGAGTTTAGTAATGATTTCCAGTAAATTTGCACTTTATTAATTAGAACCAAATCCATAGGTTTAAAAATTATATGAATTTC
Source organism: Neophocaena asiaeorientalis asiaeorientalis (assembly GCF_003031525.2). Classification (NCBI taxonomy): domain Eukaryota; kingdom Metazoa; phylum Chordata; class Mammalia; order Artiodactyla; family Phocoenidae; genus Neophocaena; species Neophocaena asiaeorientalis. Next base: position 2,904,848 of record NW_020172637.1, read on the forward strand.
TTATTTTGACATATACACATACATGTAAGACATTATTTCTTCAACTTGCAGATAATGCAAGGTTGTACATAGGGCTTTTGCCTCTTTACTAACCATGTGTCCTCACCCTGCCACTAAAGTCCATCCGCAGTTTCTGGATCTGGATCCACTGACACTTCCTACCCCCAGTTATTCCACAGACCAGTAAAATATCAGAATTTTCCATCCTGTGAATGAGGGAGAATAGGAGAGAGAAGGAGAAAGGCAGAAATGGATTGTTGCCACACTTCATGCTCAGTCAGAGGTCCTGTGTCATTATGGCGGCAGAGTGGATGGTGGAACAAAGCAGCAGCAGTGTTTTTCTCACCTGCTAAGACCTGGAGTCAAGGTCTTGGGAGGAGGGGAAGAGGAGAATGGGCCCAACCAGTGTCTGGCTCTGACTGATTCCTTCTCTCCCCTTTTCCCTAATCCCTCTGAGAAGATAGTTTGGGGGCTGCGGTAGGGTTGTTTTGTTAACTCTCAAAGTCCTCCTTTCAGAAGTGATGAAAGTAATCCCTACTTGCTAAGGTGAGGATTAGGTGAGATCATTTAGGTAAAGCACAAAAAAGACCCCATATTAAACCCCACACTGCGCCCCAGCCTCACCCTAGCTCCACCACACAGGTATGAACTCTTTCGTATATTTTTTGAAGCTGGGTCCTTCAGTCAGCCTTTCCTCAACTCAGTTTAGCTGAAGCCCAAGGCTTACCTCCAAAAGCCTTGAATGTGAATCAAATTCAAATTTGATTTGAATTTCAATCAAAATTGCACACCAATGGGGACCTTCCTCCATACTCAGCAGCCAACGATCCCTCCCAAACAGATCAGTTTTCCTCAAGTCCATAACAGGCCACAATGCAGACAGTGGTAAGCTGCTGTTCTCCTTTCCACTAGATTTCTCTACTGCCAGCATTAAAATTAACATTCTCCAGAAAATCTTTCCTGACCACCGGCCCTTAAGCCCTTTATTTGGGTTCCCTTGGTAATTCTGCTATATTCCTTCCTTCCATCCACCCATCCATCCATCCATCCATCCATCCATCCATCCATCGTCTCACTAATCTAATCAGTAAAAGACTTGTTTTAGACACTGAAAAAACAAACAGGCAAGGTCCCTGCTCTCCTGGAGCTGCCATCCCAGGGGGGGAAGAGAGTGAAAATTCAATATGCAACAAGTCAGGTGGGATAAATGCTAAGAGGATAAACGAAACAGTGTAAGAAAACAAAGAGGGATATTGCTAGTTGGGAAGGATAATCAGGAAGACCTCATAGAGGTGGTGTCTGAGCAGCAGAAACATGAAGAAATGAAAGTGTAGGCCAGCAGGAGAGCTGGGAAGAAAGTTCCAGGCTATGTCTTTCTTCCATAATGGGGGGGGGCGCCATGTGTTATTCAGTTTCTCCACCACTGGTATGGGTTGAATTGTGTCCCTCCAAAAATGTTGGAATTCTAACCTCTAGTACCTCAGAAAGGACTTCATTTAGAGACAGGGTCTTTACAGAGGTAATCAAGTTAATATGAGGTCATTAGGATAGGCCCTAGTCCAATATGACTGGTGCCCTTATAAAAAGGGGAAATTTGGACACTGAGACACACACAGGGAAAAATACCACGTGAGGATTAAGACGGAGATTGGGTGATACCTGTACAAGCCAAGAAACACCAAAGATGGCCAGCAAACCACCAAATCTAGAAGAGGGGCACGGAACAGATTTTCCCTCACAGCCCTCAGAACCTACCCTGCCAACATCTTGATCTTGGACTTCTAGCCTCCAGAACTGTGAGACAACAATTTTCTTTTGTTTACGCCTGAGAATTGTAAACGAAGTCTGTGGTACCTTGTCACGGCAGCCCTAGGAAACTAATACAACCATCTAGTACCATCAGGGCCACGTGCAGACCACTGCCTCACCCCGGTTCACAGGATAAACCCCTGGTTACACTGGGCTTTGCCTACCCCTGGATGACTGTAACAGCCCCCTAACTGGACTCCCTGTCCCCGGTCTTACTTTCTCAATCCATTCTCCACAGTTTTGTCCTGGTCTCTCTAAAATGAAAATTTGATCATCTCACTGGTTCACAAGCCTTCACTCACTTCTCATTACCTTCAAGATACAACCCAAATTTCTCAGCATGGGGACCAGTGCCCATAGGATCCAGCCCCTTTACCTCTCCAAGCTTGTTTCTCTCCCCGCCCCCCCTGCCTGGTATGGCCTAACTTCTACTCATAGTCAGGCCTCAACTTATCACCACCCCACTGGGAAGCCTTCCCAAGGCCCGAAAACTAGGTTGGGTGTCCCTCCTGTGTGACCCTGGAAATGCCTGTGTGTAATGCTGTTGTGACACTTATCAAAGTGTGTCCGAGGCTTGTTTGTCCAGCTGCACAGTTTGACCATGAGTTCCTGTCTTGGTTGTCTCTCCAGAAGCTAGGAAAAGTGCCTGGCACCTGGTAAATATTCACTGGAAGAATGAATAAATGAACAAAGCATACCAGGTTCTAACCAGCTGGCCCCAGAAGGAATTTCTTTTCCCTCTAAGGGGTGGAGGATGGGGAGGTGACCTTTCAAGGGATTTCCCAATGGTATGTGGAACCACTGGAGCAGCATGGAGCTGCACCTTTCCTTAATGGTTGCAAGAGGAATTTAGATTAGACATTCAGGAGCTGGTCTTTGTGTCGCAAAACACTGCAGTACTAGGAAGGGAAGTAAACAATCTATCTGGCAATTTTTGAGTCTGGGGTTGACCAATATTTTCGAGTCTCTTTTTTGATAGGAAGTGGCAGGTCTCTTCCAAGCCTCTGATTCTGTAGCTGCAAGTCCATGACCTACAGGTAAAAGTGGCGGGTGGACAGGAGATGAGGCGATCGTTGCAACCAAAACTGCGATGTATTCTGTGCACAAGTATCCAAAAAGCAAGTACTTCTGAGCTTTAAAAATTATTGCATACACGGTTACAAATACTGGAGAGCGTGCAAAAGGGAAGGAAGGAAAAGAGGAAGACAGTAACAATGTTTAAATATATATATTAAGTATTCTATACATATATTATAACTAGAGGAAGACAGAGAGGTAATCGAAACAAATAATCAGGATTCGTTCTCTTCTGCAAATTCCTGAAAGGGGAAATATATCAGAATTTCCAGTCCTCGAGAAGGGCCTAAAGAAGTCCTGCGAGCAAGAAGGGAGAAAAAAAGAGGGGGGCGGGGGACTTGCTCTTCGCAGCAGGAAGTCGTCAATGGATATCGAGTTATGAAGAAACAACTCTGAACAGAAGTCCTTATTCGGAGCGCTAAAGTCACTTTTACCACATAAAGAGCAATATAAAATCTCCGAGCAGCCTCATCATGGTGTTGGGGAAACAACTCGCCTTCCCCATTTGAAAAAGCAAGAGAGCTCCGACTGGGTAGTGGCCCAGACGGGCGTTAGGGCTTTCATTTGCAAGTCAGTGAGCCAAATGGACGACCAGGCTAGTTGTGCCGCGTTCAGGGAAGCAAGGTTATTATTATCGCCTATTACCCCACTGAGCAATTTCACTGAAAAGGAAGAGTCCCAGCAGTGTGTGCCACGGTGCCATACGGGACGTGCAGCTACGTGCCCACCTCCAGAACGACTTTATTTACAGAGCGATTACCATGTTATCTATTTGTTTTCCTTTTCCAGCTACAGCAGCCTTACTCAGCCCCCGAATTTCTTAATTACAAATCCGTTCGCTTCTAAATCAACCCCAAACCGTCAGGCAGAGCCCGGAGGGAGGCTATGCAAGTTTGCACACACCCCCACCTCCCGGATCAAGGGCAACAGCAGAAGCAAGAAACTGCGTATGTGCAAAAAGGTGGATCTGGGGACGAGGATCGCTGAGTTTGTTTACAGAGCAGAGACGCCTCAGCTCGGATGCCAAAGCTACCAAGAGCTGCAAACGCAAACTTAGCAGAAGCACACGTACCCCGGGAGCGGCGAGCGGCCCCGAAAGCACGGACCGGATTCCAGGGCGCTGGAGCGGAGGCGGTCGGGCCCGCGAGCGCGCTCAGTCCACCTGCAGCTGCTGCCGCTCCCCGCCCCCCGCTCCTGTCCTTGAAAGGAGTGGGGAAAAAATGCATCTACACGCAGAATGTCTAGATTGGGTTTACCTACTGCCCCCATAAAACCACAAAAGCACAGCCCAGGAAAGCGCGCACAGGGGAAGGGGCATTATTTGCCCGGGGCTTAAAAACCCACACGGGTAAACACAGCCATTCTTTGCAACCTGGGTAGGCTTTTGCAAAGCCGGGGAGGTAGAAGGGCACTATGGACAGGGCGCTGGGTAAAACCCGTTTTCCCACAGAAAGCAGCACAGGTCGCTAGGTGAGCTCGGGGTGGGGAATCCGGCCAGAGGGGGGCGGTGAGTTTTCCTCGCTGCTCTCCGGGCAGGCGCTACCTTCGGGCTGAGAGTCCAGAGAGGATTCTATCCTTGCTCCGGGGGCGGCCTGGTCTGGTATTTGTGGGCCGGGAGGAAGCCAGCATCCGGGGTCAGCGGGGCGGCGCCTGGGCCCGCAGCCTCTGTGCACGTGCCTCCAGCAGTGGGGACTCGGCTGCCCGACACGGTCCGGTGTGCCCGATGTTCCGGAATCCGCGTTTTCCCGCCGCCCTCCCGGAGGCTCTCGCTCCGCCCTTCCTGAAATCCCTTATATTAACTGTGGCCAAAGCCCTAAGAAACACAGCTCATTGTTGGCAGCTGCCGGGCGGTCTTGCCGAGCTGTGAGGGCAGCAGAGGGGAAATAAAAGGGAACGGCTCCGATTCTGCCCCAGCGGCTGCTGCAAGACTTCGGCGCCGACTTCGCGACAGCGAGCGCCTTGCACGCCAGAAAGGCCCCCTCTATGTGCTGCTGAGCCGGTCCTGGACCCGACGATCCCGCCCTCGGTCTTCGGAGCAGAAATCGCAAGGACGGAAGGTAAGCGCGGCGGGCGAAGCTGGCTGGGGCTTCTGCCAGCCCAGTCCTCCGAGGGCTGGGTTTGCCCGGAGGAAGAGCGTGAGGCGGAGCTGGGGAATAACAACAGGATGTGCAACAACAGGATGAGGAGGGCTGATTTAATGCCTGAAGTTCGCGGCAGAGCTACGGGGCACTTCCTTTATTAGGCGACTTCGGGGAGCAGAGGGGGGTGTGGGCTTGGGTCCCCCGCCCGATCGCAGGGGAAAGGGCTGTTTGTGCAGCGCGCGGCTCTGTTGTGGGTGGCAGGTCCGCCTTGGTGGCGAGCCCGGGTGCACAGGCTCCTAGTGGGATCCTCGGGATGATGATTCGCAGCCGAAGTGCGTCGGGTGAGGCTGGGGGCCAGAGCCGAGAAAAAGTGGGGTGCACCGAGGTGGGCGACACGTGTGGCGCAGGGCTTACCGTCTGCCCTTTTCACTTTCAGGACTGGAAATGGCAGACCATATGATGGCCATGAACCACGGGCGCTTCCCCGACGGCACCAACGGGCTGCACCACCACCCTGCCCACCGCATGGGTGTGGGGCAGTTCCCGAGCCCCCATCATCACCAGCAGCAGCCCCAACACGCCTTCAACGCGCTAATGGGCGAGCACATACACTACGGCGCGAGCAACATGAACGCCACGAGCGGCATCAGGCACGCGATGGGGCCGGGGACTGTGAACGGAGGGCACCCCCCGAGCGCGCTGGCTCCCGGGGCCAGGTTTAACAGCTCCCAGTTCATGGGCCCCCCGGTGGCCAGCCAGGGAGGCTCTCTGCCGGCCAGCATGCAGTTGCAGAAGCTCAACAACCAGTATTTCAACCACCACCCCTATCCCCACAACCACTACATGCCGGATTTGCACCCTGCTGCAGGCCACCAGATGAACGGGACAAACCAGCACTTCCGAGATTGCAACCCCAAGCACAGCGGCGGCAGCAGCACCCCCGGCGGCTCGGCGGGCACCTCGGGCGGCGGCGCGGGCAGCAGCAATAGCGGCGGCGGCAGCGGCGGCAGCGGCAGCAGCAACATGCCCGCCTCCGTGGCCCACGTCCCTGCTGCAATGCTGCCGCCCAATGTCATAGACACTGATTTCATCGACGAGGAAGTGCTTATGTCCTTAGTGATAGAAATGGGTTTGGACCGCATCAAGGAGCTGCCCGAACTCTGGCTGGGGCAAAACGAGTTTGATTTTATGACGGACTTCGTGTGCAAACAACAGCCCAGCAGAGTAAGCTGTTGACTCGATCGAAATCCCGGCGAAAGAAATCAAATCCCCCAATTTCTTCGGTGTGAATTAAAAAACATTCCCTTAGACACAGTATCTCACTTTTCAGATCGTGAAAGGTTTGAGAACTTGGAAACAAAGTAAACTATAAACTTGTACAAATTGGTTTTAAAAAATTGCTGCCACTTTTTTTTTTCTGTTTTTGTTTCGTTTTTGTAGCCTTGACATTCACCTCCCTTATGTAGTTGAAATATCTAGTTAACTTGGTCTTTTTTGTTGTTTGTTTTTACTCCTTATTTCCTCACTTTCTCCAGTGCTCAACTGTTAGATATTAATCTTGGCAAACTGCTTAATCTTGTGGATTTTGTAGATGGTTTCAAATGACTGAACTGCATTCAGATTTACGAGGGAAAGGAAAAATTGCATTAGTTGGTTGCATGAACTTTGAAGGGCAGATATTACTGCACAAACTCTGCCATCTCGCTTCATATTTTTAACTATGCATTTGAGTACAGACTAATTTTTAAAATATGCTAAACTGGAAGATTAAACAGATGTGGGCCAAACCATTCTGGATCAGGAAAAGTCATACTGTTCACTTTCAAGGTGGCTGTCCCCCTCCCCGATATGTACAGACAATAATAGGGTGTGGAATGTCATCAGTGGCAAACATTTCACAGATTTTTATTTTGTTTCTGTCTTCAACATTTTTGACACCGTGCTCATAGTTATATTCAGTACATGAAAAGATACTACTGTGTTGAAAGCCTTTTAGGAAATTTTGACAGTATTTTTGTACAAAACATTTTTTTGAAAAAATACTTGTTAATTTATTCTATTTTAATTTGCCAATGTCAATAAAAAGTTAAGAAATACTTGTTTTCTAGAAGTCATTTGGGGGTGGTTATTCCCTTTGGTGGCTTTCTTTTTTTCTCTTGAACACTTTATTGATGAGAGTAAGCATTCCAGAGGATAAATTACAGGACACTAAAACAGGTCATGATGAGCTTAAAGCGGAGAGCAGGATTTAACATAATTGGCATAATGCTTCATTGTTATCACTGTAACATGCCTCTTGGTGTGGTTTAATCAAAAGCTGCGGAAGTTGTCAAAGAGCATTTTTTTTCTTAATTGCCATCATCTTCAGGCGTACTCCAGAGTTTAAAAGGTTTGTAATACTAAATGTTATAAATATTATTTCACAGGGTGGGAGGGGAAAAATCAAGTGTTTCTGGTTATACCTGACTCAACTACTTAAGTGGAGGTAGACTGGAATAAAATACTGGAAGATTGATGAGGATGGCATTAAATATAAATCTACCTTTATCTCTTAGTGACGAATTTTATTTCTCAGCAAAAGTATTAAAGAGAGGCACACATTTTCTAGCTTAATCTCTGAAAAAGCTTCTGGCTGGTTTATAGTTCTAAGAAGAAGAGGGAGTGGTATTCCACCTTGAAGCTTTCGATTTTGTTCTCTTATAATATTTAAAATTACTCAGCAAGGTTGACGCAAAGGTCAAATTACAATCTTTACAAGATGTTCCCTCTCAAGCATGCCCTGTTTTCCAGAATTCTGAGCTTTTACTGTTACAGGCATTGGGTGCAAAGGACATGAGGATAAGATCCTTTTTAATTTTACCTGGATGCGTTATCAAGAAGACATAACTACAGTCAAGTAGGTGTCAAGTTTTGCCTTATATAATCAAGCACAGGAAAAAGTAATATTGTTAAAATCTCAAATGATCCCAGTTAGAAGGAGAAAGAATTTTGTTTTCCCTTTCATGTTTTCCTAGCTTATAAGAGGAACACACGGTACACTCATGAAAAAATACGGTCTTGTATATAACCTACTGGAGGAGTACAGAAATGTAGGTTGTGGAAAATCTCACAAATAATCCTTTAAAAGAGCATTTCATTTAGACTCTTAGATTCTGATCTTAAATCCCATATTTCTTAATAAAAAAATCAGGAGAGGAGGGTATATAGAAGTGTTAAATTACAGTGAGTCTGGCATAAAAGCTGATTTCAGTATAATTCAGATCACCTACATTCTATAATTCTGTTTCCAAGGCAGGCCATTAAAATTAAGATGCATACTGCACTGGGTTCTTTTTACACCTCTTAATTGACACTTCCTTATTAAAAATTATGTTGTAAGTAAATAATTTCTCTGCAAATACATAGTTCAAAGCTCTTTACTCCATTTTAAAGGCTGATCCAGATTTTCCATATTAATAGTTAAAACTTCAGTTTTCTTCCACTTAGACATGTCAATAATAAATCTGCAATCAGCAGTAAATCTTCCTGGCTAAGCATTTTCACAGCAAGTTCTTTTTTCCTTCTTTTTTTTTTTTCCACAGGCTCAAGTGAAAAAATATGTTTGCATACATATTAATACAACAATTCTAGTTCTTTTCCACTTGTGCCAGGAAGAAAATAAAAAGGAAGGCCATTGGAGGCACTGTCTTTTTTTTTTTTTTTTTTTGCATAAAGGAATCAGGAGAACTGCCTTGCCACCACCCTTCACCATTTATTCTGCCAGGGAATAAGCCACAACACCTGCTCTGTCACTAAATTCCTCCTGCTGCTCTAACGCCGGAACACGTATGTGGAGATGCAGAGCCGGAGGAACTATTATTAGATCCTGAGCCTATCTCTGCCAGAACAGGGGACTCAACAGGAAAAGCTGGGTTAAAAGCACAATTTCTCTTCAGTACAAACTCTCCCGTCCCCTTCGTTCGAATGATCTCTGTTTCATTAAAACTCTTTCATGATCAACAATTGAGCAGATTCTATGTGATATCTGCAGGTCTCTTAAGCAGGGAAAAATAACTCCTTGTTTGAACAACCTGATTAATGAAACCTGTACAGTGACCTAGATCACCAGCCTACTGGCAGACATTTGCAAAACCTTTAGCGGTCTTGCTTCCTACTAAGTTGCTTGTAGCATATGGGGAAATTTGACCTCTGTACCTTGGCCGTTTTTCAAAAAGTTCTAATGTACAAGAGAGCTTCTATTCTTTAAGCTTTGCCCACAATTAGACACTCTTGATTTTCAAGAAGAGATCACTGATAGGCCACAGCAAAATATCATAGAAACACATGAGAAAAAGAAGAACACATTATAAAAAACTTATACCTCTGCTGTGGCTGCTAAAAATCCTGGTGGCAGTATCCCTGCTGGAGCTGATAAAGACGTTACAGCTACGGATGGGTGTTTGAAGAACAGTTACCTAATCACCACTGTTTATGGGGTGCTAGTCTAAAGCACTAGTACCAGAAGGCTGACATCTATTGTGAAGTTTATGGTCTCCAAGACTTTTACTACTGTAAACTGGGATAGCAATAAATTGATGTCAACATTAAAGGCCAGATCCTTTAGAGCATAATAATAATCCACTAATCTATTATGGGTGGCCAGCTTTGAAGTATAAACCTTGCGGTCCTGGACCATTAGGTGTTTTCGCCCCCTTGTGGAATTTATTTAGAAGGTCAAAGAAAAGTCTTTGCTCAAGAGGGTTTTTTTTGTTTGTTTTATTGTTTGTTTTTTTACCATTTCTGAAGACTTCATTTTCTCTCTTGAAGCAAACAGCATATACTTGAGAAACAAATTTTCTATCAAAGAAGATTCCAGAATAAACACTCATTATGAAAATAAGAGCATTTTACTTATTACCAAAGACCTTAACTTATGATTAAATGTACATACTTGAAATTTCAAAATAGGCATTGGCTAAGGGATTTTCTTACTAAAAGCAATGCTTTTTAGCCTGTCAGTTAAAGCTGACACACTCTTCACCCTCACAACAGAACTGTCGATTTGGGATCAGTGCAAATAATAATGCATTTGATGTACGGGGTTAGAAAGGTGGAGGAGAATCTCCAGGAATGCAGAATGAAATTACCTACATTGGAATGTGATCAAGCCACAGGCTCTAATCTTGTGAAAAGGGCCACAGGATGTTTAATGAGACTGAGTGTTGCTGCCTAATTGATTCAGTAAAATTTACTTTAAAATAAACTTGGCAGATAACATTATCTCCCCAAAATAAACAAATGTAGAATTCAAGGAATTTAGGACTCAAGCCATCGGCAATTTTCTCCTCTCCTCTATTGTTTTACTGGCACAAGAGAGAGACACAGCCTCAGAGATGGTAGTCATCATTTTGGTACTTATACTACTATCATCAGAATGAAGCTCCCGGGCAGGTTGAAGCAGGAGACCCCATAGGTAGTAACACCAAGTAACTTAGCCAATGAACCCCTATTACCATGTGTTCTGTTTGTCTTTTCCCCTCAGAATAGAAGGAACAATGGCAATGTCAGAATTTTAATTGCAATGGATTGGCTTAAATTACTTGACCTATTTTCATCCAGCAAGGAGAAAAATGATTTTTTTTTCCTGGTAGCCATACTTATTTAAATTAGAAAAAACAATATAAGGACATTTTCTAACAAATAGTGTACTGTTCATAAAGAGTTTTAGTTTGCCTTATAGTAAGACCCACCTATATTTTTGAAAAAAATTGACACCTGAAGTAAAGAATGTTTTCCCTTCACAGGAAGACTTAACTTCATAAGTAATGCTAAATAATGAATTGAAAATATTCTAAGAGCTGTCGGTGTGAATTTCTATAGTATTTTGCTATTTATGAACATAGTAAAGAGAAGTTAAGAGAAATAGGGGTCTACTGTGTTGAGGAACCGAACCCACGGTCCTCGGGAAAGAGAGAATATCAACCAACCCCACCCCCCACCCCCATATTTTCTATGAACAGACAACGAGTTTTTAGTGGTTGGATCCTTATCAGTTACTTCTTTCCCTAAGGTGAGCACTAAAGTTGTCACCCAGGAGCTGGTTGGTAGGGCTTCTGGAGAATTCTGCTTGGCTAAACCGAGGCATGCAGAATGAAACAAAGCAGACGAAAGACAAACGATGAGTATCATTACTTGCTTTATTATGTTGTTGGTTTTCATTAGGCTGAACTAATCCGAAAGATTAGTAAGGCAGGGCAATTCCTGGAATTTTCCCATGGCCTGGCCATTGTGCTCCGCCCTGGAATCCTTCCCTTTCTTCCCTCTCAAGTAGAGGGGTTCCTTGAGCATATTTCGGGTTGCTGAACAAAGCAGACAAGGAATTCTGGCTCCAAAGCAGCCTGTGGCAAGACCAGGTTGGTGTGGCGTGCCTTGCCGGAGATATGCAAATAGATGAGCGGCTTTGAAAGTTAATAGTGCTAGAGGAATCCTGTCAATCCATTCTGAAGGCTGGGTGGGAAGCAAGCTTTAGGCTTGAGTGAAAGTCCAGCTAGCAGAAAATCAGAAAAAGCCATGACAGGACAGCCAACTCCAGGTCGTGATATTATTTTGTGAACACCTGTAGGAGACAGTATCCTGGAGTGACGGAAATGTGATCAGGGCTACTGAAGGCTTTTCTCTTTGTATCTCCCTAGGGACTGGTATAAAATTTGGCCTTGTGTTTCTTTAAGCAGCTTGGCCCACAGAGCTTTTTCAAATTTCTGGTATCCCAGCTTTAAAAAAAATTTTTTTCCCCTTGGCTTTCTGACAGTTAATATCTCCATGCTGACAAACACATAGTAGTAAAATTGTGCATAAAAATCGATAGGTCACCTTGTAAATACTGTCCCATTACATTTATTTGGATTGACTCTGAAGGAGGATACGCAGGATGATGGCTAGTTCCACGTTTCTTCTCTTTACCCAATGTGTTTTAGCAAATATACGGATGATGAGGCCAGGAGGTAAAAAGTGATTGAACTTCTGTACTCCTAATATGAACCTAAAATAAATATGTAAATCTTTCTTAGGTCTCGCTGTCTGATACCATGTTTTAGAGCAATTACTCTTAGCTGGGTGGGGCTACCCCTCTAGGAGGCAGATCATAATGGGAAGAGGGTAAAAGAGGGCAGTAACTTGAAAAAAAACATATTCTATACTATTATATATTGGAGAAAATGCTTAAATACATTATACTTTCTGTAAAACATAACGTAGAAGACTTTGAAAAATCTTCTTGACTAATGGGGCATGGATTTTGAAATGGTGAGAAAAACTCTTTAGACTACATGGGACCAAATCAGAGAAATGCACCCTTCAGCCAGCATTACTGAAATCATTTTGTTGACTCAAGTTTCCAGTGGCTGGGCTGACTTTGCTGAGTACCTGCAACATGTCAGGCATTGTGGTAGGCTCTTTACATACATAATCTTATTTAATCCTCACAATATTCTTTCAAGGTACATACAACTCATTATTTCAGTTTTAGATAAGGAAGCTGGTATTTAAAGAGGAAGTGAATTGCTCAAGGGCAAAACAGTCAGTAGGAGGCTGAGTTGCTTTATAGATCTAGCTTCCAAGACAGTGTTCTTTCTAATACATAACACTGCTGTTCTAAACCAAATTACTCCTATTCTTATCACTGATTGTAAGATGATGAGACAACTTAATAAGAGTGCTTCAGGGAAAAACCCACTACATTATATGTACACAAACCGTAAACTACACTAACACAACTATGACATGTATCTATCCATAAAATTACATACCACTTCCTTTTGGGATTCACAAGATTTGGGTCTACACTTTTTTTCAAACCCATAATAAAGATTCTTCCAACTTAAGTGTGGCCCCTGCCAGTGCAAGAACAGCACGGATGATGAGTCTGCTGAATTCTTTCCTAACACCTTCACCACATTAGCACTTGAAGTCAAATGAAAGAATACCAGTGATTTAAACTAATTTTGTTTTTTTCTTAATTGAATTACATATTGCTGGAGAGTAAATAGTTTTCTTTCAGAAATTAAGCCAACACCTTAGCTTTGTCAATTCTATAATCTATTAAGTGAAAATGTCAGTGGCTAAATTCTTCCATGTAAAGATGACCATATCACAACTGCACACACTGCCTGGAAGCAACTATAATTTAACATTAATTATAAGATTCAGGCTGATTTAAGAATATTAATATGTGAAAAATAAACATCTTAGCATAAAGGAAATACAATATTTAGTTATTTTACACTTAATCTCCCTCAATCTATCGAAACTTTCTTGATGTAGGTGTAAGCCCACTTCCTTTTGCTTTGGTCTTCTACTGAAATGGAGAACTCTTCCATTAATAGTTGGAGTAAAAAGAATAGCAGATCAGGAGTAAAAACCGTTGAGTTGTATTGTAGCCTTAGCTCTGCAACCAAATAGCTGGGTAATTTAATCACTATTGGCTCAAGTTTCTCCATCAGTAAAATGAAGGTGTATGTTTAATTAATACATCCTGTATTCGAATTCTCATGAAGGAAACATAAACCCATTCCTATCATTAAAGTTGGAGTAAAATATTATAAAACCCCTTCGAAATATCATTTCTTGCTGTTCTTTCTCCAAGCTAACTGTGAGCCTGGGGGTGAGCCACAGACCTGATCCAGTTGAGTCATCTCTCCAAGGGTTGGAATCTTGTCTATAAATGTTCCACTTCAATGTCAAAACGACCATAAGTGTTGGCTACTGAGATTTCCCTATCTGTAAGCAAACACCAAAAAATTGCCACCCACAAAATATTTCTAGTACATGCACTTGCAAAGATACAGGTGACTATATAACATTGTTGAAAATAATTTGATCAGGTCTACATTTCAGATTCTATTCTATTTTCTTACAGATTAAATTCATTTTTTCCAACCTCATAAATAACACTCTTAAATATTTACCCTCTCTTTCCTTCAGACAACTCTTCCTGAACCACAATCATCGTCATCATCACGGTTATCGTTGTTTATTTTCTCAAAGAGACAATCCTATACATAATGCTAAAGTAGAGGAATCTAGCAGGTGTCAAACACTGTAAGCTGGTCCTTAAGAGTTACCATGAAAAAAAAAAAAAAGAGTTACCATGGAGATAGGAGGCATGCCGCTACGCCCACTAACTTCCCTTTCCTCAACTTCCCAACCAACGGTCTCTCTCTTTTCCCCCACAACATTCCTCCAGTTTGGAGAATCAGTTATTTAGCTAGACGATAAACTAATAGACTAGTCAAAAATAATTATACAGTGGGAATTGTAGAGTATAATTGTAGAGCATAATTCCTATAACTACCCAAGAAATAATTCTTAACTGATTATAAAAGTAACTTAGCTAAAGAACCATGATACAATATTACAATAAAATATTTGCTCCTCTCCCTGCTTGGCCACTAGGTGTAGCTAAAGGTCTGTTAAGTCCACCATTGCATTTTTCTCCCGGGCAACCGTTAGACAGACTACAGTGTCACATGCCTAAAGAAACTGCCCCTCCTCCACTGCTGCTCATGTTATTGAAACATACAATATCCCATATGACCTATTATAACCTTCAAAATTAAAGACAAGCCGAGGACACTTCGATAACACTCTGCCCAGGCACCATTGCTCACTACACTCTAAAATTACAAATTGACGAAAGGTGTGTCTTTGAGCAATCCTCCACTTTTTTACCCTAATTATCCTCCCTTTTTGAAGTGCTCTCATCCTGCCTTCCATTCACTCAGGTACCAGTGGCTCAATTTTCTGCCCTGCTGGGGACACTTATACCTTGAGAGAAATTCTAGAGAGAGGACAGCTTTAAAACTACAGGAATGTTTTGAGTGGTAAGAATGTGCATCAGTCAGAAAGATATTTGCAGGTCGTTAATCCTTTTCCTACTTTCCTCTGACGCTTAAATCATTCCTCTCTCCTGTTTCTCCTCTTGCCTCTCAAGCCCGTCCAGTTCAATGTCTTTCGTAGGCCCTTTGCTCCTACCTTACACTTTGGTGGACTGGACTACAGCCAGTTAGCTTGTCTGAAGGCTAGCACATTGGCTGACCAGGAAAATTCCAACAGAGAAACTATAGTCAGATCACAGTGGTGCTTAAACTGAAATTATCTTGATGTGAGCCTGAGATGTCCTTCTGGGGCTGTAGATTGTACTTATACTGAAGACCAGAGAAACTAGCTTGCCGAAGTCAACAGGAGAGTTGGTGTTCCCAGGCTTCTCCCCTCACCGCACTAGCCAATTCCATGAATCCAGGGGAGTGGAACACCTGGTCAGAAGAAAGCAATACTCAGAGACCATATGACCCCAAATACAGATGGAGAGAGAAGGTACATCTGTCCTTTTAATTCCCTGATTCAGCACCCAGCACCCCCAGCTGTCAGCTACGTATAATTCCTATGAAATATCCCCAGACTTGTCTTTATTTTTTCTATCTTGAGTGAGTTTAAGCTGAACACCTATTTAATCACGCTGTGCTTCTGCATATGTTGTTCCCTGTGCCTGGAAGGTCCTTTTTCATCTTCATCCCATTGTTGAAGTGCACTTCAAAATCCATCTCAAGTGTCTTCCTCTCTGAGAGACCTCCCTACATTGTGGCAGATTGGTTAATTCACTAATTTAATAATGTCAACAAGGACTTGGGTTTTTTTCATCTCTCTACTGGGCTATCCTCAGTGCTGGCCTCACCTTAGACTGGTGACAGGTGACATTAGCAGAACTTACATGATGTATGGACCCAACAATGTCCAAAAGAATGGCTGTCTCTTTCTGTGGCTTTCTTTTTTCTTTTTTCTTAAAGGGAAAAGAAAACTTCACAGAAGCACTCCTTCCCTCAGTGTATTGTGTCACATTCCCTTTTGTGAAGCAATCAACGACTGGGATTGGTTTTACCATGGGATGGAATTAACACAATTGACTTAAACTAATCACCCAGGGCGGGGTAGGCCAGCAACTCCATCACTAGAAGAGTTAAAAGCTAAAATTTTTGTTTCTGAAATTTTTGTTTCAAGGCATGGATTTTTTGCTGGAACTGAGAAGCACTATTTTTAAAGTTTTTATATTTTCAAATAAGTCTACTTTAATGTAATAAAGATGTATCGCCAACAAAATTATATTATAAATCACTGAGAGCAGGTTTATTTAATAAAGGTTGAAATGTCTTCTATAAAGTGACATTTGCTAATATAAATAAATATCCTCTTAAAAAGAAATATATAATCATTATGTCTTCATTTCAAAAATTCCCTTGTTAATATGATTAATCAACAATTTCTCTGAACCAAGAAAATCATGTACTGTAGGCAGATGATTAATCTCAGTGCAAAGTGAAGAGAACCTAGTATTTATGAACAGATTACTGATAGCTCTGTGGTCTATTTCCATGATAAAATGCATTGGTCCATATGCCAAACCCAAAAAAGAATATAAAATTAGTCTGGTAAGATTGAAACGGTGGAGTGGGGGAGGAAAGAGAAATCTACTACATGACATCCTTTGTTCTATCAACTCATTGCTTGCTCTACCCTTCCACAAAATGCCCCTTTCTCCATTGTAATATATTCACATAAGAACTCCCATGATCTTACTTGATGACCATGCTTGTTTAGGGTTGCCCAGATAGACTTAGTTGGTCTAATCATTATAACTTATCCACCTGGCTGCAGCTGACTGGTCCATGGATAACACCTGACTCAATAAAAACCTTTCCCAAGGAGTGTAACAATAGAGAGGTCAAGTTTTAATTTTTCTCTAGTGATGAAACTATAAGCCTGGAAACTGCTGTTAGCCATAGTGCCAGCTGTACTAAAGGAGCTAGTCTGGCAGAGTAAAGACAATATGAAGAGAGAAGCAGAGACAAAAAAGTGATCTACTATCATTCATCTGAGTCCCTGAAGTCTAGTTGCAACTTTGCCTTTCCTGAAGTTTAGCTACATGAGACAATACATTTTCCTGTCCCTGAACTAATCTGAGTTAGATTCAATCACATGAAGCAAAATCATCCTAATACCTACTAACATTGACACAAAATTTTTTAAATGTTTCGTTGAAATACATGTTTGCGGGAATTTTATTTTATACCTACACTAGTGAGTGACATAAGAATGACCTTTTCCATGAAAAATTTGAGGTATATAATGTGTCAGTATTAAATTTCACCTTTTCCCTCCCCAGGTAAAGTTTCTAACATCCTTTGCACCAGTATTACAATGAGCAATGGACACCGTGATGTGCTGCCCAAGCTTCCCTTCAGGACTGAAGAACTTATTCCCTCAGTTGCCGGGAATACTGCCAGCAGACGGCCCACAGCTCTTTCAGAATTCCTGGTCACCTTGCCCAAGATCATTCCCTTTTCCCAGGCAGCCTGCCTCGAATGACTCGGATAAAGGCATGGCTCTCTGACCCCAACTCAGAACAACTGTGAAAGGCCATCCTAGCTTCAGAGCATCCCATGGGGTGAGCTGAGGACTGTACCCAGGCTGCATCGCAGCCCATCTTCTCTTTGGCCCAATCTGCTTCCTACCCCTTGCTTCCATAGACATTGCTTCCAACAGCATCCCCCAGCCACTTCCCAGTGTGGAGGTGCTAATCTCCAACTCAGAGGCCATCCCCTAAAAAACCCAACCTGCAAGGCAGCGCTTTTCAAAAATTATCAAACCATAAAAATACTATGTGGTTTTAAGAAAAACCCAATAACTATTTAATGGCTTCTTAAATTTTCCTAGTACTCTGCTAAGCATTATGATAGAGGACAGAATAAAAGTATAAGGCATATCTCCTACCCTTAAGGAACTCACAGTCTCACTGGAGACATGCAACTTGAAGCAGTCATCTTCCTTATAGCTCAGCAATGCCCTCAAATGAAGAAAACTAAAAGGAAGCCAAAATTGGCATATAGGGTATGATTCATAAATATTCATTCAATGAGTAAATGAGCAAGTGAATGAATAGGAAGGGATAGGGGAACTGAGATAGACCATGAAATTTATTTGAAGCCAAGCCACATTTACCACTGTCATTTTTCTTTTATTCATTAACCCACTTTACCATCTTCTACGTTTCATATCAAAATATAGACTAATCGACCAAAGCAAAAATATAAGATCCTACTAGGAATTCTGCTTTGGTCTAGAAAGTTCTTAGGGAAAAATGTTCTTAGGGAAAAAAGCTTGTCCTTAGGGAAAGCTTGTCCTTAGGGGAAAAAGCTTGTCCTTTTCCCATGTGCTAGAATCTAACCTCTCACACACTGTGAATGGCCAATGTGGACCAACCACATTCCCATTTCACAAATAATCTATGGAGAAAGAAGGCTTTTCTACGGTCAGTAACGATCACCTCAACACTGACAATCTTACATCAATCTTACATAGACATCAACCTTACCTTATTTGATCCTCACATCATCCTGGGAGGTAGGAAGAGTAAATATCATTGTGTCCCTCTTTCACAGATGGAGAAACTGAAGTCCAGAGGTCCTACATGTTAGAGGTGGGATTAAAATGAAATCTTCCGACTACCACAGCATCCCTACAAACTCTTCAGTTTTACAGACTATTCATGGGGCTCTGTCTCTTAATGCTCCCAAGTGAGAGTTATGGTTTCTGTTAGTAATAAGAGAATTTATATTTTTAGTTCTAGCAGCACAATTAGTTTTGGACTCAGTAAAAGTCAATCAAGCTTAATCAAGCAGGATTTGTATCATTGCATGTATTACTCAGAAATAATGCATTTGAATATAAGCCTTGAATTAGAAAGCGAGAAGTTTGTCCAATTAATTATACTCATATTTGAACACATAAATATGTATTGCATTCTAGATAATAAAATCTTTAACTACTATCTAGGATACTATTTACAATTACACAATTCCTCAAGTGATAAAAACTAGATTCTATCAGAAACGCCTTTCCTTTTCTACTCAGCTATACAGCAAAACGTTCTATTCTTAACCGCGATACACTTATTTTACATGTCTACTCTGGCAGATCCCTTGCAGAGTAGAAGTGGGGGCAGGGGTGAAAACTGATGGGAAAAGAAATTGTGCTGCCAGCTCCTGCGATGCACCTTCAGCTAACAGCAGCTTGCTATTTTCTCTACATGTTTGCAGCCAGCATATGGCAAAAATATCAGTTCACTTTCTCTTCCCTTCATGAGTGAACTGAGGTCATTTCTTGTGCAGACATTATTCTGTAAGGATTACTCCGTAGGATGATTTGATTTCCTATTCTCTTGTCAACTTTTGTTTCCACCTATAGTTACATCACACTGATTCTCAGGAATAATGTCTTACTCAGCTCCATTCCATCTGCTCATGTATATAATGAAGATTCAATTTCTAAACTGTTCTATTCCTGAATCTCAGTCTCATCCCAGCAGCATCATTTATGGACTATATGACCTTGGCCAAGACAATTATGTCCTTACTGGCTTTATCTTCCTCCTTTAGACGAAAGGGAAAATTATAACTGTCCTGCTTATTAATGTGTTTTGAAAGATCACAGGGGATCCCTGGAATGTATGGATTTGATGTTCGTGGTTATGCATTTACATGTAATTCCTGAAAGTCCTTGACGTAGAGAGTAGATTGTCATTTTGAATTAGCGGATGTTTAAGGACAGCACCCAAGATAGTCACTCAGCTGGTGCCTGAGCTCCTGGACTGTCCAATAACTGTATCTTCTTCAGGCTTTGTGGTTCCCTTCTCATAGGCAAAAATTCACATTGAGCAATAAAAACTTTGTTTTTTTGTTAAACACGGACCCCTCAAAGCAAGCCATCTACAGGTGCTGTTGGAAAAACTGCAAAGAAAGTAAAGAGGACTAAGAAAGTGATAATTACTAGTGAGAAAAAATAAGTTTTGAATACATTAAAGAGTGGAATGTTGAATTTGGCAGTGACTAGTGACTCTGTTTTGCAAATGATTCTGCCATATTTATTCAATGTGGAGGGAAGAAAAAGTGATTAAAGAAACTATTTCAGTAAGTACTTTAGCCAGTGCAAATATGGAAATTTCTGGGGAAAAAACCCGACATGTTAAAATAGTTTTGTAACTTGAAGGATTCCAGATGAGTTCAGATGTATCTCTCTCGAACATTACGAACCTACTACAGGGGACTTCCCTGGTGGTGCAGTGGTTAAGAATCCGCCTGCCAATGCAGGGGACATGGGTGTGAGCCCTGGTCCGGGAAGATCCCACATGCTGTGGAGCAACTAAGCGCGTGTGCCACAACTAATGAGCCTGCACTCTAGAGCCTGCGAGCCACAACTACTGAGCCTGCGTGCCACAACTACTGAAGCCCACATGCCTAGAGCCCGTGCTCTGCAATAAGAGAAGCCACTGCAATGAGAAGCCCAGACACCGCAATGAAGAGTAGCCCCTGCTCGCTGCAACTAGAAAAAGCCCATGCGCAACAATGAAGACCCAACACAGCCAAAAATTAAATAAATTAATTAAAAAAAAAAAAAAGGACCTGCTATAAACGGTAGTGTGGAAATGCTGGGCATGTTATTATTGGCCTACCCAATGAGATATTGTCCCATGCAATGAGTGCTGATCACATAAAAGTTACTTTCAAATTCTTTTTTGACTGCTACATAAAAAGACAAGAACATTTTAAACCCCCCAAGAGCTCACAGGAGAATACTAAGCAGATTAGATGTTTCCTGTGTTTGCTTAAAACTACTGACTATTTTAAAGGTGTCCCTATGATTGTATAAATGCTCCTACCTTTTAAATTACCTGTTTTCCTTCTATGAATCTCTTCTAAGAAAGTAGTCCAAAATATGGAGAAACATTTACGTATCACAATATTTGTTGCAGCATTTTATGTAGTGAAAACCTTTTGGAAGTAATCTAAATGTCTACTTACAAGGGATGGTTCAGTAAATCATGGTTTAGACATGAAAGGAACATTATGTAGTCATTGGAAATGATGCATTAACAGACTTTAATGCAAAGTAGAAATGCTGTGACAAAATTTTAAGAAATTCAGAATAAAAATCCATTTTACTGTTTGAGCTCAACCTGATAAAGATATGTGTTGGTAAAAGTCTGATAATGAATATGCCAAAATACAGTAGTTTTTGAACACTGGAATTTAGAGTTCTTTATATTTGATGTATGTACTTTTCAGTCTTTCTATAATGTACATATATTACATTTACAGTCAGGGGAAAAAAGAAAATTTTAAATAATCTATCCTTTTAAAAATGAACAATATTATCTGCAGGAATGATGTGTCATGAATAAATGAGACACTACCGCAATGTCAGAAACTAGAATAGTTGTTGACAATCTATGGGTTTGTAAATGTCTCCCAGCTTGCCATCTGCCACTTATGAAATCAGACTGTCTATAACTTTTGAACGTTTCTATAGCTAGTAAAACAGAAATTACTGACAATTATCAAGAAAAAAAACTTCCAGATGCCTATTATTATCCCAAGTAGTTATTTATTTATAAATGTCTGACTAAATACTAGGTACTGAGTATGCCAAAGGCTGGGGAAACAAGACAGAATAAGTAATGCAGAGTTTACAGTCTAACGGGAGAGACAAATGTGAAGCAAATAATTATTTAACCTGAAGGCAAAAAGATGAATGGGTGTTAGCGAAACCAAGTTGAGTCAGTGCCCTTGGAGTTGGGGAGAGCCACGTGACTAATTCTGTCCACTAAAACATGAGCAGGAGTGACATCAGCATTTCCAGGCTAAAGCAGGCTCTCCTTCCCTGACCTTTAACTGAGGAGGCCATGTGTTTAGAGGGTACGGGCCTCAATCACTGAGTCACCACATGGATAGCAGTGGCTCTGGAGCGGCACCGGGGCACACAGCAGACTTTGAACTCTGTTCAACTGCAGAGAATGTGGGGTTATTTACTTCTAGTACAACCCAACCTCTCCTGTCTTAAACAGGGAGTTTAAAGGTCAAAAGTGTGACTGAATCAAGTAAATATACTTTGTTTAGAGAAGGGATGTACATCTAGAAATGAGTGTTAGTGACATCCACTGTGTCTGGCATCATTATAACATGGCCCCCATGGGGACGCTTTCACCAGTGTTATAAGCTGGTGCTCACTCTCCCGTTCTCAAATCTCCCCATGACATGCATCTGGAACATGTTTTTCCCAGCCCAGTTTGTTTAATTTCTGGTCAGTCCTCCCCAGTTGAGGTTATGTTTGAAGTATATTTCACAGTAGACTGCCACCAATCTCTGACTAGTTCCACAACTCTTTCTTTGAAGATGCCTCTAATCAATGTAAAACTTGCATGTTAATACCCAGCATGAAGTTCTTTTGCTTCACTTTTCTCAAATCCTGTCATCAAATATATTTTTCATGCACAAAACAAACAACACAAAGAGAAGTCACAGAAAAGAAAACTACCATGCTGTAACACACAGACAACTCAACTCAGAATGGTGTTCTGGGGAGCATTTGGGGTGTGCCACACAAATGTGCACTGCCATGAATGCAGATTACACTCTGCTGAGCTAGTCATCACTGTCTAAACATATGGTAATGGCTAACATTACACAGGGCTCACCTGCGTTAACAGGTCCGAACCAGAACAGCCACGTCCACCAGTCACACAAAATTGAGATCTGGAAGAACTACCTCCAATTCCAACTTCACAATGTCTTTGGACTCGCATAACATTTCTTTCTTCATTCAGAACTTCAGGTCACTTGTATCAACCCTCAGTTTAAGAAATCAACAACGATCCACAGATTTTTCCCACGTGTGATATTCTAAAACCAAATAACGAACAATAAAAACTGTGCAGTCGGGCTTCCCTGGTGGCGCAGTGGTTGGGAGTCCACCTGCCGATGCAGGGGACATGGGTTTGTGCCCAGGTCCGGGAGGATCCCACATGTCGCGGAGCGGCTGGGTCTGTGAGCCGTGGCCGCTAGGCCTGCGCGTCCGGAGCCTGTGCTCCGCAACGGGAGGGGCCGCAGCAGTGAGGGGCCCGCGTACCGCAAAAACAAAAACAAAAACAAAAACAACTGTGCAGTCATTTCTCCTAATGAGATGCCATTTCAAAATGGAAATTTTCTCCCTTGTCTCTATAAGTTTATAAAGTTCATTTGTTTATATTGTAACAGGTTTCTTTATTTGAAGAGGAGGCTCTCCACATTTTGGAGGACCTACTAAGATTCAGCTGTGACCTTCCTGCCACAAACCAGGACCCATGAGCCTGACAACTTGTGTGTGCATTCCTCAAGGCCCTGTGAGTCTCTTCTGCTTGAGGTTCCTGGCCTATGGTGGAGAGGTGAACCATATACCAGGTCGAAAATACAATTTCACTGAAGCTTTCAACCCTGAATTTCTTTTCTCTTTCCTGAGAAAATTATATTTTACTTATTTATGTATTGAACTTTCTGATCAGACTTGTTTTGCTAAAAATTCTTGGTAATACTGTGTTCTCTACCTAACCTCAACTTTATCTTATCTGTCTTCTCATAAACATTTGTCAGTAAGAGGGAAAACAACATCGAATGATCAACAGATAGGATTCCAGTAAGTCGAAGTCCATGACAAAAACCAGCTCCAAGGACTTCTGCTAATGACCAAGATGGAATAACAGGAGCTAGATTTACCCTCTTGTCTGAACAACCAAAATGAATGGACAAAATATATGAAACAACAGATTTCAAGATACTGGGCATCAGGCCGTGAAGAACACTGGTCACTGAGAAATGGGAAACAAAGTGAATCCCATGATTGCCTCAGCTTACAGCTTTGAGAGAGTTTTCAGGCCCCAGACAGCATAGAAAAAGAGTCCTGGAGAAGCCTGGCTGACTCTCTGAGTTGAGGAGATGGAGCTAAGAGTCTGAGGAAAATAAGGAAGCTAGAGTTCACAGGACAGAGTACTGGTGATTGCTGCTGGGAAAGAACCACCCAAAAGGATTAGAGCTAACAATAGTTGGTGCTCACCCAGGACTGGGAACAGTGCCTATTCCCACTAGCCAGAGAAAAACATCGTATTAAGTACAGAGAGCAAAGATAAGGATGATGGCAGATTTCTTATAAGAAAAATGCAAGTGAGAAAACAGTGAAGCAATATCTTAAACTACAAAAATCTGCCAACCTAGAATTCTATACCAAGTAAAATGTCTTTAAAGAACTAAAGACTAAAGAGTCTTAAAGACTCTTTAAGATGTACAAAGGCTGAAAAAAAATTCATCACCAACAGACCTGCTCTATAAGAAATGTTAAAGGAAGTTTTTCGGGCAAACACGTGAGGAAAAAAGGGAAAAAAAGAAACATGGAACAAATAAAAAAGCAAATGGCAAAATGATAGACTTAAACCTAACTATGTCAATAATCACTTAAATATTAACTGCTAAAACATCCCAGTTAAAAGGCAGAGACTGTCAAATTAGATTTTTTAAATGAAAGGCCCAACTATATGATACCTATCTATCTATCTAGTGCATGTGTGTGCATGTACTGAGTTGGCCAAAAAGTTCTTTTGGGTTTTTCTGTAAGATGTTATGGAAGACCTGAATGCACTTTTTGGTCAACCCATACTTACATTTATAATGAAATAAAAGGAAAGAAAAATAGGTACCATATTAACCCTAATTAAAAGAAAGTTGAAGTGACTGTATTAGTATAAGACACAATAGATTTCAAAGCAAAGAATATTATCAGGAACTTTTTAAAGGTTATTTCATAATAACAAAGGGGCTAACTCATCAAGAAGGCATTAAATATCTAAATGTATGTACCCAATAACAAAATACATAAAGTATAAACTGATAGAACTACAGGAGTAGTAGATAAATCCATAATAGTTGGAGATTTAAATATTCCATACTCAATAGTTGATAAAACAAATATACAAAAAATCTGTAAAGACATAGAAGAATTAACATGATCAACCGACTTAATTGATATTTATAAACCACTCCACCTAACAAAAGCAGAATATGCATTCTCTTTAAGTGTGCATGAAAAATTTACCCAAGGTAGACCATATTCTGGGCTATAAAAAATATCTCAATGTGGGCTTCCCTGGTGGCACAGTGGTTGAGAGTCCGCCTGCCGATGCAGGGGACACGGGTTCGTGCCCCGTTCCAGGAAGATCCCACATGCCACGGAGCGGCTGGGCCTGTGAGTCATGGCCGCTGAGCCTGTGCTCCACAACGGGAGAGGCCACAACAGTGAGAGGCCCATGTACCGCAAAAAAAAAAAAAAAGAAAAAGAAAAAAAAATCAACTGAAGTTCTATTTATTAGTAACAAGCAATCCAAATTTTTAAAAAGCAATACCATTTACAATAGCACCAAAAATGTGAAATAGGGATAAGTCTGGCAAAAGATGTAAAAGACACAATGAAAACTACAAAACATTGCTTAGAGATAAATAATAGAACTCCTAAATACATGAAAGGATAATATCATGTTCTTGGGTTGGAAGACTCAATATTGTTAAGATGCCAATTCTTCTTAAATTGATCTATAGAATCAATGCAACTCCTATCAAAATCCCAGCAGGCTTTTTTGTGGAAATTGACAAGTTGATTTTAAAGTTCAAATACAAAGTTTAAAGGAAGTATAAAGGAACCAGAACAGCCAAAACGAGTTTGAAAAAAAACATGAAGTTGGAAGACTCTCACAACAATATTTTAAGACCTAGTATAAAGCTATAGTAATCAAGATGGTATGTGTTTGGCATAAAGACAGACAACTACATTAATGGAACAGAATAGAGTCCAGAAATAGACCTGCAAATACATGGAAAACTGATTTCAACACAGATACAAAGGAGAAAGTATAATCTTCTCAACAAATATGCTGAAATACTTGGATACCCATATACAAAAATATGAACTTTGACCCATATATCTCACCATATACAAAAATTAACTCGTGACTTCCCTGGTGGCACGGTGGTTAAGAATCCACCTGCCAATGCAGGAGACATGGGTTCGATCCCTGATCCAGGAAGATCTCACATGCCGTGGAGCAACTAAGCCCATGTGCCACAACTACTGAGCCTGCGCTCTAGAGCCCACGAGCCACAACTACTGAGCCCATGTGCCTAGAGCTCATGCTCCACAACAAGAGGAGACACCTCAATGAGAAGCCCGCATACCACAACGAAGAGTGGACCCTGCTCGCCGCAACTAGAGAAAGCCTGCGCGCAGCAATGAAGACCCAACGCGGCCAAAAAATATTAAATTTTTAAAAAATTTAAAAATTAAAAAGATAATAAATTAACCCTAATGGGATCATTGATCTAAATGTAAATCTTAACAAGCGTGTGACTTCTAGAAGAAAACAGAGCAAAATATTTGCAACCTTAGGTTAGGCAAAATTTCTTAGCCATAACTACAAAAGTGCAATATTTCTTTAAAAAATAGTTAAATTCTGCTCTTTGAAAGACACTAAGTGAATGAGAAGCCACAGACTGAGAAAAAATATTTGCAAATCGTGTATCTGAAAAAGAACCTGCATTCAGGTTATATAAAGAACTCTAACAACCCAATATAAAATGGGCAAAAGACTTGACTGAACAGACATGTCACCAGAAAAACCAAAAAACCCAAAACAACAACAACCAAAAATACACATGGTAAGTAAGCACAAAGGATGTTCAATATCATTAGTCATTAGGAAAATGCAAATTAAAACCGCAATGAGATACCACCGCACACCTAATAAAGTGGCTAAAATTAAAAACATCGACCATACAAGTGTTGGTGAGTATATGGAGGAATTAGAACTCTCATACACTGCTGATGAAAATATGAAGTGGTACAAACTCTTTGGAAAACAGTTTGGCAGTTCCTTAAAAAGCTGAACATATATACCTAACAGATGATGCAACTCTTCCACACTTAGATATTTACTCAATGGAAAACAAAGCATATGTCCGCATAAAGACTGGTACACGAATGTGCACAGCAGCTGTATTTGTAATAACAAAAACCTGGAAAACACTCTAATGTCGAAGCACAGGTGATGGATAAACAACTGTTGGTATACCCATGTAATAAAATACACATCAACGATTAAAAACAAATGAACTACTGACACACAATAACACGGATGGATCTCAAAATATTCATGTTGAATGAACGAATCCAGAGAGAAAAGAATACATACTATATTCCATGTATATTAAGTTCTAGAAAACATCAACTAATCTATAGTTAGAAGAAACAGATCAGAGGTTGCCTGCAGACCCAGTGGTGGAGAGAAACCGAAAAAAAAGCAGAAAGGAGGTATTACCAAGGGGCATGAGGAACCTTCTGGAAGTGATGGATATTTTCATTATCTTGATTGTGGATTGGTTTATGAGTGTATACACATGTCAAAACTTATCAAATCTCATGCTTTAATTATGTGCATTTTATTGTATGTCAGCTATACCTCCAAAAAGTTGTTAATAAAAATCTTACAAGCTACTGTTCCTCATTGGATGAAATGTACTTTGGGCCACCACCCAAAAACCTTACAAGGCCTATTTTAACTCTTTTCTGTGTTTACAACCCTGAGAGTTTAATTTGGGAAACAAATCTCCACAAACTCTATCTGGCGAGGGCCAAAAAGTATCAAGTCTGCTGTCAAAGATAGCCAACCACTGGCTAGGGGCTCAAGATATGAGCTATAGAATCAACACGTTAGATTGACCATGATCATTTCTTCAGATGCAGCCCATTCAATCCAAGTATGCACTTCTGCGAAGCCAGACACCTGCTTCTTATGTGCAGTATCATTGTTTCTCGAATTCTTGCACACATCTCACAAAATGGCACTATTTCACCCAGGGTAATTTGGAATCACAGTGGCCACTTTAGATGAACTCTAGGTATTTCCAAAATTGTCCATCTTAGAGTCATCTTAGAGCAAATGGGCAGTCAATTTCCTAATGTCAAATGTACTGTCTTTTTTGATTGGTATAGAGAAGCTTCTAAGCAAAATTCTGATTCTACAATAGTTTTAATTATAAGGAAAGCACCAAAAAACCATAGCTTATTACAGTCTCTCTTTTGATCTAGAGGCAAAGACCTACCTTGCCTCAAGGCTATAACAGTCACTGCCAAATTCACAGTGCCTTCTGCTGGCACAGTTTCAGGCTCTTTCTTGGAGGTAATGCTATACAGTTTTGGCACAACTGGCTTACATCCTCTAAGATAGTAAGTAAAACTATTTGTAATTTACTTTGTAAATTACTAGCTATTGTTCTAACACTATACCTTGCTGCTTCCTTTCTTAGATGAGGGAAACATGCACACAACCTGGGGTTACATAATCCACAACACCTCCCTAAAGTTAGATGCCACTTAAGCAAAATTGAAATTTAAGGGAAGAAGTCTAAAATGAATGAGTTTACTTTGAAGTGATATTTTTTAAATCCTGACTTGATGAGGTTTATTCTGAATTAGCAAAATTAAATTTTTCATTTAAGATTTATAATAGAAAGCAAATTTGGTTATAAAAAATTTTTTAAGTACAATTTTATGCACAATTAGGTCACAGATACATTACATCCACTAAAAAGCACTAATTCCTGGTAGAAGGAGGAACCAGGCTCTGGATGATCTCACTCAGACAATGACGGAATGAATTGTACAAGCTCCTAGACAGACTTTCAAACTAGAATTTCAAATAATTCCACTGCAAGGATAAAGGAGGTTATGGTACAAACTGGTTGAAGGCTTTGGGACAGAAATGGGAATTTAAGCCAGAATTCACACCTAAGTTTATTTGCATCGAAACCCAGGCTCTCTTTCTTTCTCTGAAGAGGTAGCCCAGGGTTAGAAATCCAACTCACCAGCTTGGTGTCTGGGCATCATTGCCTCTTATGTAAGAGAGGAGATTGCAGTGATCTTGAAGTACGAGATAGCGTCTGTAAATCTCTGACATTACACATTGCATTTAAAGTTATAACTATTTATTAAGCAGAATGCCAGGTGATACGTGAAGAACCTGAGGAGCCACCAAAACAAGAGGCTTTCATACCGAATGATCAGCTTTCTGGCCAAGGAGAATTTGCATCCAAATTGGCAGGAAAGAGGCAGCAGGATTTTTGAACTGCCTATACATGATTAGCTGGAAGTCAGAGGGAGTCAAAGAGTCTTTATACCTGCTTATCCAGCTCCTGTCTACAGTGTGTCATTCCCCACCTAAGGCTCGAAGGTGCTTTGTTCGGACCAGTTCTAAATGCCTACAGAGCTAACGGCCCCACCTTCTGGAGACTATCACTTCACCGACCTCTGCTGGGAGAAAAACTAATAGACCCTCCCATGAAGAATATTTCTGGATACTAAATTTATGCATTTTCCTCTGTAGTCTGATCTAATTTCTTTTTTTATATTCACCAGTGTTCAATGATTTCCCTTTGATTTATTCTTGTTTTTTACCTTGACTCATGCTTTCAGGCCATTTCACTTATCATCCAGCTTTCCTCCCCTCCATCTCCCCCACAGCCAAAACAAACAAACAAACAAAAACTCTTCAAAAAACAGTTTTTGGAGTATGCTTCTAAGTAACAGCCTCACTCGAATGTTAGGGCCTCTAAGATTATAAAATCAATACAAATATTTTTCTTTTGAGACAGATTTCATCATTGCATCAGTGAAAGAAATATAAGGTGGTGTTGGGTGTTGATTTTTTGAAGATGAAGATGCCTGCGGAGAGGTCTATTTGATGGAAGATGAGTCACATTTGGCAAAGGTTTAAGTGAAACAGGGAGTTTGATAAATCTGTCCAAGGTTTAAGAATATTCAGACACCTTTTCTTCCCAGGAAAATCCCCCACAGATCTCTTCAGGAACAAAAGCTTCTCTACAATGGTTCTAAATGATTCAGACATAACTTCCTGCATATGCCACCGAAGGGACTTCTTTACTTTTAGTAAGACCATTAGCCAGCTTGCCAAATTCTTCAGCATAACAAAATTATAGGCTATTTCCCTCTTGGGCATGCTGAAATGGTGAAAATTGCCCGGAGAAAACTGAAACCCTGATAATTGATTTTCTTGCTGTTTTCAAAAGACCCAAACCTTTCTACGATTAAATTGAAACTTTTCAGGACAAACACAATCAAAACCATAAGGAATACCTCTCTACATTCTTAGAACGGTTTCACAGCTAAAACCTATACATGACATTTCTTCAGACACAGATTTAGAATTCAGTTATTTTTCTAAAATAGAACTCTTCTTTCTGGGCTTATGCAGAATCAGCTGATTTAACTGTGTTATTCAATTTGTCCTTGGTATCTGGGGTCCGAGAATTAAAGACAGAAAAATAACTGGTAAATATTGTCTGTAAAACAAATGCTTCATGTCACAAACTTGATACCGAAAAATAAATCTCTCTCCCCATCAGTGAACTGCTTCAGACAGAGACTGTTGGCAAAGTGGCCAAAATGTGAGACCTTTAGTTTTCTCATAAAATATAATTCTAAATGATTAGACAGTGCTGTCAATGTAAACATGTGGTGTATATACTTCTAAATCAAGATGCTTTGTGGTTGTCCGCAAGTTACAGATTGGGTTGCCCAATACCATTGTCAGATGATATGTGAAAAAACATGTTAAAGCGTTGAAGGAACATTTTACATATGAAAGTTTTCACCACAGAAACACTGGATGACCTTTTCCAGGATAACCGTACTCCACAAGAATATTTGGGCTATTAAGAGAAGCCTGAATTAGCAAAATTAAATTTTTCATTACCAGGTAGAAATTAACATTTATAATAGATTTCACTCATTCATTTCCTGAACATGATACAACAATATTTAACCTCTCAATGAATTTGTATGCCCTTCATTCCTAAAGACCTAGATCAGAAGAAGGGGTTCATAAAGAGGCTTTCAAGGCCACTGACCTCGAGCTCTGGCCAGTTCTGCCACCGGAACATCCATGTTCTAACTTAAGAGTGGGTATTTGTTCTTTTGCCGAGAGCATTCACTCCCCCTCATGGTGGGAACAGTATCCCAGTTTTCCTGTGAGTGAGCCGTCTCATCCCCTCTCCACGTGTGTGGGAAAACTCCCTCCACTTTACTCAGGAGTGGGGCCTAGGCCGAACTGCTTGTTTTGCTACTATCCCCCCACCCTACCCCTCACCACTCCTATCAGCAGTGACTGGCTGAAGGATGGGCTGGGCACAGCAACCCAATCTGGGCCACAGAGAGTGTGTGTGGATCCCTAGAATTATGAGGAAGGTACAGGAAGCAATTCTCTCTCTGAAGAATTTTAAAGTAGAGTAATATAAATCTGAATCTGTTGTAAGCCACAGAATAGAGCCTACAAATGGCATTGTTTGAGCACAAAATCTAGCAGTACCTAAAATTAGCTCCATTTCATCAAAAGGAACATCAAATACTAGGAGTTCAATCTTCAAATATTTGCAATAAAAAAATCTTAATTGGCATTGGAGCTTCTCCACTGTTCAAGAAACAACATGTTCATTTTACATCTTAATTAAATCATTATTCAAGACATGTTTTCAAAGGGAACTTTCATTAATCTGAGAGAAAATGACACAACTTAAAAACATAAGTAGCTATATATGTAACTTATAAATTATGTATATAGTTATCAATTTTACAGTTAAATTGGAATGTATTAAATTCAAATATTTAATCTACACTTTCCTTAAAAAAATCATGAAGGGTCCTGAATACAGCCAACAGGATCAATAATAAGTATAGATTTAGGGACGTAGTTACCCCTGCTATGGCTTTCACAAGAGCATCTTGAAAGCACAAATTCTAATTCTTACTAACTGAGCTATTTCACTCAGCTTTACAGGCTTATAACAACCTCTCCTCATTCTATAGCTCCAAGAACTTTTCCTGGTCAATACTTTATTTGAACAAACATTTATAGCTGTATGATGAAAGCTACTTAGTCACCTCAAAAAGAATGGAGACTCAAAAGACAAGCTTTTGTTTACAGAATCCTTTAGAAACTATCCTGAGTGACAAGACCACTCTTTTTTTTTTTTTTTTTTTTTTTTTTCACCTCTCCCGTGGCAGAGCACAGGCTCCGGACGCGAAGGTTCAGTGGCCGTGGCTCACGGGCCCAGCCGCTCCGCGGCATGTGGGATCTTCCCAGACCGGGGCACGAACCCATGTCCCCTGCATCGGCAGGCAGACTCTCAACCACTGTGCCACCAGGGAAGCCCTTGTCAATTCTTTATTCTCATTAATACCTCAGGCATAGTTTCCTCAGAATGGGCTCTGTGTGGAATCAATCTCCTATGCAGAAGATAATTCTGTTGTCATTCCAAGTTACAAATTCTTCAGTGCATTCTCTTCCTTTGAAAGTATAGGACAGATTTCAGGTGTAAGGTCTAGGTTTTTCAGTGTTTTTCCTAAGGGGAAATAAATGACCATCTGACAACAGAGCACTGCTCTATTTTCCTTCCTGCCAGTCTCATGAAGCAGTCAAATTAGTGTCAGAATCATGTTGGCATTCATTAACCATTTTAACTCGTTTCCTTTCCATGTAAATGATCTTGGTGTAGAAACCAGCCTTTGAATTTTTTTCCAGCCAGTATCATAACATTCTGGCAGAGTGAAAATAGACAAGAGTAACATCCTGAGAGACAGAATTTTAATTTTAATGTTTTCAAACTTGAATATATTTTAGCCCTTTGCAATAGAAATAAAAGCAAAAATAAATAAATGGGACCTAATCAAACTTACAAGCTTTTGTACAGCAAAGGAAACCATAAACAAAACAAGAAGAAAACCACAGAATGAGAGAAAATATTTGCAAATGATGCAACCAACAATGGCTTAATTTCCAAATTATACAAACAGCTCATACGACTCAACAAAACAAACAACCCAATCAAAAAATGGGCAGACCTAAATAGACATTTCTCAAAGAAGACATATGGATGACCAATAGGCACATGAAAAGATGCTCAACATCACTAATTATTAGAGGAATGCAAATCAAAACTACAATGAGGAACCATCTCACGCCAGTCAGAATGGCCATCATTAAAAAATCTACAAATAACAAATGCTGGAGGGGGTGTGGAGAAAAGAGAACCCTCCTACATTGTTGGGAATGTAAATTGGTGCAGTCACTATGGAAAACAGTATGGAGGTTCCTCAAAAGACTAAAAATAGAGCTACCATGTGATCCAGCAATCCCACTCCTGGGATCTGGACAACACTATAATTCAAAAGGATACATGCACCCCTATGCTCACAGCAGCACTATTCATAATAGCCAAGACATGGAAACAACCTAAATGTCCATCAACAGATGAATGGATAAAGAAGATGTGGTATATATATGCAATGGAATACTACCCAGCCATAAAAAAGAACAAAATAATGCCATTTGCAGCAACGTGGACGGACCTAGAGATTATCATGCTAAGTTAAGTAAGCCAGAGAAAGACAAATACCATATGATATCACTTATATGTGGAATCTAAAACATGACACAGATTAACTTATCTGTGAAACAGAAACAGACTCACAGACATAGAGAACAGATTTGCGGTTGCCAAGATGTGGGTGGGTAGGAGAGGGACGGATTGGGAGTTTGGGATTAGCAAATGCAAACTATTATATATAGAATGGATAAACAACAGTCCTACTGTATAGCACAGGGAACTATATTCAATATCCTGTGATAAACCATAATGGAAAAGAATATGAAAAAGAATATATATATATAATTAAATCACTTTGCTGTACAGAAGAAATTAACACAACACTGTAAATCTACTATAGTTCAATAAAATAAATTTTTTAAAAAATGAATATATTTTAGCCCTTTGAATTTGTGTGTGTGTGTGTGAAGGATATTATTTAGATCTTAGTTAAATATATGTATTCCAACCTTCTGAGTAGGAAGATGTTTTAGTTAGATGTTCTTGGCTGCATACAACAGAAAATTGGACCCAAATTGACCTAAACAAAAACGGTATTTCTCCAGACTTGGCTGGATTCAGGGCTCAAAAGCTAACAGCCAGGCATTTCTCTATCCAGCTTTACAATGTGTCTTGGCTCTTCAGCGTAGCAAGATAGAGGAAGTAGTTACTGGACTTTTATCCCATGAGATTTCATGTCCAGCTGGGAAGAAGATTCTTTCCCAGAAGTCAGCAAATGTGATTACACTTCCTTAATTCTGATTGGGTGGCTGGGCAATCTCTGAACCAATCAAGAAATGTAATGTTCATATTGGCTCCACAAATTCCTGTTACCAAAATGGTGAATGAATAATGGAAAGCAAAATAAAACAAACAAAACACTATCTTTTATGAAATGTTCACTATGGAAGACAAGAATTATCTTTCATTTTTGGAATAGTTGTATAAAAACCTATGAGGGCAGTTAACAGTTAAACCTATTATCTAATTATGGTCACAAGATTCAGCTTAGGATAAACTATACTAAAATACTTTGGAACATTTTCAAATCTACATAGACTGTAAGAAGGAAACTCCACATAACAGGTCAGTTTATCCTGAAGGTATGATATGTTTTACAAATCATTCTCAGAATGTAATTCTAAACAAAATCAGATTTAGAATAATGCCCTAGCTAACCCAGCAACTCAGGGCAGAAACCTGGGTAGAAGGCATAAAGGGGAATAACTTTTTCTTTTTTTTTTTTTTTTTTTTTGCAGTACGCGGGCCTCTCACTGTTGTGGCCTCTCCCGTTGCGGAGCACAGGCTCCGGATGTGCAGGCTCAGCGGCCATGGCTCACGGGCCCAGCTGCTCCACGGCATGTGGGATCTTCCCGGGCTGGGGCACGAACCCGTGTCCCCTGCATCGGCAGGCGGACTCTCAACCACTGCGCCACCAGGGAAGCCCTTTGTGCTTCACTTTAGGGCTCTGTTATCATAAGTGATATTTGAGAAGGCCATATTGACCACTGCTTGTCTCTTTTCTAAATAAACTTTTATCTTTCTTTTAGATTAGTTCATCGAAAAGCAACAAACGTATACTATCTTAACTCCTTACTGGAAAGCCTTTACAAAAGTTTAACATTATCATCTCAGTATCTGTCAAAGGTTGACATAAATAATGGTCATTCTTAGACCTTTTTGAATCTTCTACAAAATAATATTGAAAGGTACTGCCCACTGTGTTATCAATTGCTCCTCCTTATGGATCCAAGCAAGGAATTTCTCTTGGAAGATAATTCCTGCCTGGAACACAATGTTGGGAATACTGTTTAGTTTTGTTTTGCCCTGACTGAATACATATGTTTCTTTTATAATATCTAAAAGGACCTCTAGAATCCATTATGTTTCCTTTCTGGTTTCATCTACCAGGAAACTAAAATATATATATATATTGCTAAATTTATATTAAATCATATATGTATTACATTACATTAATGATACAATGTTAGATTTCTGTGGAAATAACTTTTTCTCCTTAAAAAATTTTGACCATTCTTTTAATCTTCATATCAATTGCTTTGTCTGATATCTGGGAAATGTCAGTAATATGAAAGTGGATTCAAATCCTATTTAGAAGTAAGGGTAAAATAATGTATTTAAAATATATGTTACCTTCCTAAGTTACATATAGTTAAATTAAAGTTGAAAGAAAGTTATGTATAAGGACTTTTTGATACTAAAGCCAAAAGCACTGTGGAGATGTAGAGTACCGTGGAGGTTCATAAACCATAAAAACATTGGTTTAAGCTTTTTCCTCAAAAAAAAAAGATAAAGAAACACAACTTTCAATTAAGTGGTGATTAATAGCAAGTGAGGTAACCTGAAATGAAATGCCACATGTCTTTTGATATTGGTAATCTAAATTTTGTTCTAACTTATTCATTGATTAATTTACATTGTATATACACTGCCATCTGGGAAAAAATGTTTCCCTCTCTCAGAGAAATTCAATCCTTTTAACACACATAGAGCTGCAAAAGAGGAAGAGGATACTGCAACCATTCAGTCATTTATTCATTCTTTTAACAAGTATTTACTAAGCACCCACTATGTACTAGGCATTACATTTCAACCCTATTCTTGTGGAACCTACAACCAAATGGAGGAGACAGTCATTGACAAGACAAAATTGTTAGATAAATATATCATAACAAAATGATAAGTGCTATGCAGAATTCAAAAACAAAGTGGGAAGAGGAAGAAAAAAGGTAAGATCAGGGGCCTGGGGAAAACAATACTGAGGAAATGACATTTATGCTGGATGCTGCAAGAACAGTAAGAGTTAGCCAAGTCTAGGAGGGCGAGAGGGAAAACATTCCTAACAGAGGAAAAAGGGTATGAAAGGGCCAGAGGCAAGGAAATGCCCAGCACATGTGAGGAACTGAAAGACCAGTATGGCTTCAGCTTGAAGAGTGAGGCGAAAAGTGGCAGAAACTTGGTACAGAAATGAACATCTGTTTAAACCGTCAGATCACTCAAACAAATCTAACAATGGGGCAAGAGAGCAATAGATATGGTGGACAGATTGCCCTTAGACTCTCACTCTCAACTGAATTAGAGATTAATATATGTGCATATGGTACTGATTTTTAATAAAGTGAATTTTTCAAAAAGAGACCAGAAATACATGACCACTTGCTGCTGACTGATGCTGAGCTGTTCTCTGATTAGTTAACAAATATTTATTGCACTAGGGCTGGATGTACAAAGGTGAATGTAATAGATACCTCTCTGGCCCTCATGCAGCCTGCAGTCTAGGAAAGACAGAAATAAACAAGCAGGCAAACACCTGGAAAAAAAAAAAAAAAAAAAAAAAACACCTGGGACTTTTACATAGGTCAGCAGTGGTAGAGATGGCCATTCCATGAAGGAAGGAGAGGAGAAAGCAGTGGTTAACAATGGCCACAATCATGTGGATGAAGCAGTTGTGAAGATTGGACAGGAGTCCAAGGCTCCAGTGGGCAAAGGAAATATTCCC
The DNA here is from genome assembly GCF_003031525.2 of Neophocaena asiaeorientalis asiaeorientalis. NCBI lineage: Eukaryota > Metazoa > Chordata > Mammalia > Artiodactyla > Phocoenidae > Neophocaena > Neophocaena asiaeorientalis. Next base: position 2,941,711 of record NW_020172637.1, read on the forward strand.
CAGCCACGAGACGTGGACTGACAGGTATGGGGGAGAGGCTACTTTGGTGTCACCGGGTCAGCACTGCCAAGGGCAAATCTCTCCTAGTTCTTGACTATACATGATGCTTCACTTTATCTCCTTCATCAGATGGAAATACTACTGACTTAGAGGATCATGCAGCTTAGAGTTTGGGGTTCTTTCAAGACAAAAATTTATGGTTTTTAACTATAATATAAAATGCTTTACAATTAAATGTCAAATTATTTGACTCTGTGTGTTTGTATTTGAGGGAAATTGTGGTTATAAGCAGGCATAAAAATGAACACCCCTGAAAGAATGAGGAAGTAACTATTGCAGTTAGTACACTGTTTCGGTCTCTGACCACAGAGGCAGAGGCTAGAAACAAACTTGATTTACAAAGTAAATATAATTTCTACAGTTGGGTTCAGCCTGTTGTTTTCTTAAAGGAAATATATTTTAGTTTGCACTGTGAAAAACACGAATTAGCATTTTTCAGAACATTAAGAATCAAACACGGTTATCATAAAAGCATAGAAAAAAAGGAACTAATTTTATCTTCCAGCCATAGATGATGTTCAGAATCAAAAGGACATGTTACTAATGCTCAGATATCAAATTTGTGGGGCTCTTCTCTTATCCACATATTTCTCCATATCTGTCTCTATTTCAGCAGAAGACAAGACTCCAGCAATGGTTCATCCATGTGATGGGAATATTAATATTCCAGAATTTTCTCTGTGTCATCTGATCAGGAACAACAGCCTCTTAATATTTCCTGACTGTAAAATATGGGCATACATTTGAACTGAACTCAGGATTTTTTTTTTTTCAAAAGAAGCCCTAATCTTTTTTAAAAAAATGTTTTATATTCAAATTTGAGCAATTTTTATAGAAATTTTCCTTCCAGAAACAGTGGTCAGGGGAGGGGAAATTTCCCCTCTTTCCTCTCTTAGTTCTTTTGGCTGGCAATTAAAATGACATAAGGCAGATTGACAGGAGAAAATCAAATTTATTACATGTGCACGGGGAGTCCACATAAGTATGAAAACTTCCAGAGACAGCAAAGCAGGGTGAGGTACATACATTCTGAACCAAGGAGAAGGGGGCAGGGGTCTGAGGTTTCAAGAGGAAGTAGCGTCATTCACAGGAAGATAAAAACAGTTCATGCTTGGTAAACAAATGTTTGCTGGGCCGTCCAAAGACAATGGGACACAGAGAGGACTTGGATCAAATGGGCTTAGCTAGGTTCCTCCCTGTTCACCACACCTAATCTTTACTGTAGTTATGCAAGGTGATAGCTCCTTCCTGGGACAGGCCTCCTGTCATGCATTCTTGTAGGCAGTTAGGGGGAAGTTCAAAGGTTCTTCCTGAGTCTTTTGGGCTTTGCTTGTTTTCAGCTCAAAATAATCCACGTGCCAGAGTGGCACATCTTGAGGCGGCCTGCCCTGAGCCCTACCACAATAATAAAAGAAGCAAGGCATTTTATAACTGTGGTCCTGAACTAGTCACAGTACAAAAATAAAAATACACTGAAATCTCTGTCCCTTGAGCTAGGAAGGATAGCTGAAGGCCAACCTACTAAAAACTTTGGGCCGGGATTTCCAAAAACAAAGCTAAGCTCATGCATTAAGGCCGCATGTTTAACATCAGATGCCAGGATAAGGGGATGGAAGATGGGGACTATAAATCAATGCCAGTATCCCAAAGTGCTCTGCAAGGTCAAAAGTGGAGTTCTAAGACTTAAATAAACAGTAACTTGAATAGAACCCATTTGTATGGAGACGACAGTGGAGGCTGGCTTCCATTTACCTCCTATGCTCCTGGGGGCATATTTTGGTTTATGGGACCCTTTCCAAACCCTACAGGCACCAGACTAGACATAGGGTGGGCACAGACGAGAGTAATCCATGCACTGTCCCCTGTTGAAAACCAGAGCTGGATCAATTTTGGGAATCAGAGGCTGACTCAGTCAGAAGTGGGGGATGGAGCAGACTGAAAGGAAGCCCTGAGGTAGACTAAGGCCCTTACAAATTGAAGAGGAAACAGAAATTATGAGTAAGCAGCGGAAGCTGGTAAGTAAGCCTAGAGAGGAAAATGGAGCAGATGCGCAGAGAAAAGATGTGCCTCATGATTCTTGGTGACTTTCCTGTTCATCCCCAGCTCAAGTGTACACGTGTCCTTATTATTATATAAGTAGGTTAAAAAGTAAACACTTCTTCCTTGGATCACTATAATAATCTCTAGAGGTTCCTTGCAAACGAAGAGGCTCTAGTCACACACCAATCCAAATCCCTACTTCATCTTGTGCTGACCAAAAAGGTCAACACTGAGAAAATTATTTTGTGTGTTTAAGTGAAGGAAAATCAGAGTCACTGACCCAAAACGAAGCTTCTTAAAGAAAAGACAACTGAAATTACTCCTGATCTCTCACAGAAATCCTGGCTTAGCATTTGAAAATGAAGAAAGGTCCAGAGGAGATAAAGGGACCTAGGGAAATGACATCAAAAAAAAAAGTTTCTGATTGCCCCTGGGACACTCACTGTTCAACGAGCAAATGTTTATGGAGGATTCAGCAGGGGAAAACCTGACAAAAATTCCTGCCCCCATGGAGCACACAGAGAAGAGGAGAAGATGTAGAAAAAACAAAGTAAAACATCCATTATGTTAGATGAGTTCTAAAGAGTAAACAAAGCAAACAATAGAGATATAAAGCTGGGCGTGGGGCACATTGCTATACAGAAGTGTGTGCAGAAAAAATAAAAATTATTCGTAATCACCAACAATAAAAAAAAACTCCTAGTTGCAGAGTGACGTATTTCCTCAAATTTTTCCCTTTGTATGTGTATATACACAAAAGCACAAACATATATACAAATATCATTCTACAAGGACAATTTTTAACTCATCTCTCCCCATGACCTTATATTATGAGCATGTCCCCATGTCCTTAAGAACTTCAAAATATCCCAATTCATAAATATGTAATAATTTTATTTTTCTCCTGTGGGTATTTCAGCTGTTTTCAATTTTTGGTATTATTATAAGTCTGCCATGAACATTCTTTTGGGTGTAAATATCTGCATCCTCTGATTATTTTACTCAGGATAAATTATTAGAAGCAAAAATACTAAGTACTGGGGAATGAATATCTCTAAAGCCTTTCCTTCATTTTGCCATATTGACCTCCAGAAATCTTGATCAATTTTTCCTTACTGCATCAGGAAAGCATTGTTAATAAATTTTCATGGACGATATTTTATGAAGGGAACCATACTCCATTCAATATACAGCTTACATAGAGTATATCTAGCTTTGGGCCACTATCTTTAGAGTATCTTTCCCTTCATTTCCTGTTCTTACTTGGAGTGCTTCTGCATTACCCTGTTCTTAATCCATCATTGTACTTTGGAGTAGGAGGCAGATATCTTGTCATTCAGTTCACAGGTTTCCAGATTAACAAGAGCCACACTTGGACTTGATGTAGAGACCCCTGTGAACCATCCCCTAATGAAGAGACAATCCTACACCACTCAGACTTACTGGAGTTTGAATTTGATATCATGACTGTGGGACTTGGGGGATGTCACCCTCAGAAAGGAGCTGAGTGTATTTGGCATGCAGGAAGGAAAGTGGCCTGAATTTAATTACCAGAGAGGTGAACTGTGGCGATTATTTGTGCCTGTGGTGGATTTGTACTTCCCCTGGAAGTTAAGCTCATATGACTGGTTTTGGTCAATGATATGTGGGTAGAAGTGATGGTTCCTTCACTGGCTACAGTTACCCAGAGAAACAAACTCCTGTCTTCCTTTTTAGAAAGTGGTGCTTCCTGAGATCTGCCACTTGTGTCTCGCATCTGTTTGTTCCATGGCATATTCTCCATCTCCCTCAGTAATTATTCCTATTTATTCTCAGTCCTACTCACTCAGAATAGTGCTTTCTCCTTTAGAAATGAATGTTGATGGTCATTTCTAATATTTTCCACAATTGGCCCTCTTCACACTACTCATTCTTCCCTATAAACTCAGTACTTCATCAAGGATTCCCGTGAAGATTTCGCTGATCTCCATTGCTTTTGACCATACTTTCATAGAACATGGAGTTTGTAGGATTTCTTTGTTTCTTAAAGATTCATTTTCCTTTCTGACTATATAGTTATAATGTGTTTTTAAATTATTATTTTAAAGATTATACAGTTAAATTGAACTTGGGGGGGTATGTAAAATTCCATATTCCACAAAGGTTAGCACATATTTATGTAACTACCACCTCAATCAATGTACAGAACAGTTCCATCGCCCCCCAAAATTTCCCCTGTGCTATCTTTTTATAGTCACACCCTCCCTACCCTTAACTTCTAGTCTGTTCTCTGTCACCACAGTTTTGTCATTTAGAGACTGTCATATCATTGGAATCACACAGTCTATAAATTTTGAGACTGAATTCCTTCATGCAGCATAACACCTTGAGACTCACCTAAGTGGCTGCATGTTTAACAGTTGGTTCCTTTTTATTGCTGAGTAGTATTCCATTCTATAGATGTACCAGAGGTTGTTTATCCATTTATCCACGGAAAGACATTTGAGTTGCTTCCAGTATTTGCCATTATGAAGAATTCTATAAACATTCATGTTCAGGTTTTTATTTTGAATGGTGTTGTATTTTGTCAAAAGTTGTTCTTTTTTGGTATCAATCGATACAATTATGTTTTTTCTTACACTATTAATATTGTGGATTACATTCATTGGTTTCCAAATATTGAATCAGCCTTGCTTTCCCAGGCCTCATTGCCTGTGGTGTATTATTCTTTTTATATATTACTGGGTTCAACTTGCTAATATTTTTTGGAGAATTTTTATATCTATATTTATGTGGGATATTGATCCATAGTTTTCTCTTTTTTGGGGGGTGGAGTGTTGGTATCAGGGTAATGATGATCTTATAAAATGTATTTGGGAGGTATTCTTTCCTCCTTGATTTTCTGGAAGAGATTACATAGCATTCATTCTATTCCTTTAAATATTCAGTGTAATTGGCCAGTGAAATGATCTGAGACCATAGACTTATTTCTCTGAAGGCCTTAAACCTTAAATTCAGTATCTTTAATAGTTACAGAACTGTTCAGGTTACATACTTCATCTTGGGTGAGTTCTGGCAGTTTCTGAATCTCAAAGAATTCATTCATTTCATCCAAATTGTTAAATTTATGTGCGTGGAGCTTTTTTGTAGTGTTCCCCTTTTATCATTATATGTATATTATATATATATAATATCTGCAGGCTCTGTAGTGACATTTTCTGTTTATAGTTTAATACCACTATGATCAGATGTAGACTGTTTTTGCATTCTCCTTATTGCCCTGTATGATTTTCAGAAGTGGAAACATTTGGAACTTTCTTTTGCATTCTTACTAAAACTAAAATATGAGAAAAACTTTCCTCAGACTTCCAGTGCCTCATCTCTAACCTAGGTCCAAAGATTTACATTTTAGGTGACACAGCAACTGTCACCTAAAATGGAAGGAAACTGAGTTTACTGGCAACACTATTTCTGCAGGACTGAAACTGGCAGGTCATAACAAACTAGCAATAAAGGAGATTGTCTCATTCATTGTGTAAATATTCTTTGTGGTTTCCAGAAATTATTTGGGAGCAGAATCCTAAAGGAAGAGTGCATAAGTACAGAATATCACATTAGATTTCAATATTTTTAAGAAAATTTAATTAAAAAAAAGACGTAAAGCACTGTATTTAATAATCACCACAAATTATAAAATACATCAGTTCTCTATTATAGCCATAAGCAAAATATTTATAAAGTTGAAGAAATTTATTTTTTAATCTGATAATCTTTTTTTTTAATCTGATAATCTTTTGACTTTTTACTCACTTAATGCCATTTTAGTATGCTGTGTTTTGCTGAGCCTTTCTAAATCTGCCCATCACTTCCTGTTACAATTGTTTCTCAAATTCTACAAATGGCCCTTATTGTCATTCATTAGTTAATGTGAAGTACTCTTCCAAAGGATTTATTTGTTCTCATGTTGCTCCTTTTAAAAAGGAGAAAAGTAAGCTAATAAATCCTGAACAAAGCTGCACTTTCTTAAACCCCCCAAAAGTTAACTACCTTCTGTGAATTCATCATTTTAGTCTATTCATTTATATAAATTAATATTTGAGGGTATCTCTATATCAATCAATTTTACTGGCAAAACTCTCAGATCTTTTTTTTTTTTTTGCCGTACGAGGGCCTCTCACTGTTGTGGCCTCTCCCGTTGCGGAGCACAGGCTCCGGACGCGCAGGCTCAGTGGCCATGGCTCACGGGCCCAGCCGCTCCGCGGCATGTGGGATCTTCCTGGACCGGGGCACAAACCTGTGTCCCTTGCATTGGCAGGTGGACCCTCAACCACTGCGCCACCAGGGAAGCCCTCAGATTTTGTTTTTAAAAAATGTCTTTATTAAACTCTCATTTTTGAAGGATATTTTCACTGCTTATAGAATTCCGAGTTGGCAGGTTTTTTCTTAGAGCATGTCAAAAATATCATTCCATTGTCATCCAACTTTCATCTTTTTTTTCCTCCTCAGAGCTGATGTGTTTTATCCTCTGGATGCTTTCATGATTTTCTCTTTGACTTTAATCTTAAGCAGTGCCTAGGTATGCTTTGGTCTTATAGAAATTCTTGAATCTCTGGCTTGATGTCTTGTATCAGTTTTGGAAAATTCTCAGATAATATCTCTTCAATTATTGCTTATCCCCCATTCTCTCCCTCTTCTCCTTCTGGGGCTCCAATTACACATATGCAAGAACTACTCTCACCATTTGCCATATATATCTTGTTCTCTTTTGTACTTTTCATCTTTTTTATTTCATACTTTCTACTTAGCAGTTCAGTAATATTCTGCTGTCTAATCTACTGTTAAATTCATTTGATGAAATCTTTTGATAATTGTGTTTATCAACTCCTGAATTCCCATGGACCATGTTTATAGGTTCCAGTCCTCCGGCAAAATTCTCTTTAATCTATTTTCTTAAATATATTAATCACAACCATTTAAAAGCATCTGTCTAATAACTCCAATACATAGATCACCCTAGGGTCTGTTTTTATTGCTTTTTCTCTTTATTTTTGGCCATTCTGTCCTGTCTCTCAGGATGCCTGACAATTTTTTATTGAATGCCAGGCATGTGTGATGAATTATAAGGGCTCTGGATGATATCTTTCTTTACAGAGGTTGTTGGTTTTTTATTGTTGTTGTTGTTTGTTTTGTTTTTTCTGGAAGACAGAGGAGTTATAGATCACTTTGATCCAATCAGATATAAGATGATTAAAATCCAGGAGGTCTTTGGAAATATCTGAATCCAGTTTTTCTGTTTCTTAAACACTGTGAAACTGCCTGACGTTCTAGTTAGCATCTTAGCTTCCACTTTCTGCGTTGTTGCTTATATTCTCACTGTGTGTGTCTTATCAAATACACTTACGTGGAAAAAAATTGTAGAATATCAAGCTTACTTATCTGCAATTCCCTTTTCTCCAGGGTCTTGACCCCTAAAGTCTTAGCTACTTTTGTCATACTGAGCTCCAAACTTTGCCTACCCAACTTTGTGAGCCTACCAAAAGTTCTGAGACTTTTCTTTCTGCTTATCTTCACACCTGTGCCACTTTCTTATTGGAAACTGGCTTCACAGGATAATCAATAAAGAACATCAGGTTTACATCAATGTCTTGCTCTTGTTTCTAGGGTTTTATCCTGTTAATCCTAACAGGTTGTCAGTTGTTCTTTGATGCCTCCAAATGCTATTTGGCTTTTTTTGTTTTTAATAAATTTTACTATCTTTTTTTTTTTTTTTTTGCGGTACGCGGGCCTCTCACTGTTGTGGCCTCTCCCGTTGCGGAGCACAGGCTCCAGACGCGCAGGCTTAGCGGCCATGGCTCACGGGCCCAGCCACTCCGGCATGTGGGATCTTCCCGGACTGCAGCATGAACCCGTGTCCCCTGCATCGGCAGGCGGACTCTCAACCACCGCGTCACCAGGGAAGCCCTTTACTATCTTTTTTTAGTTGTTCTTGTCAGGGGAAAGGAGTCGATCTGATATAAACTACTCTGCCATAGCTAGAAGTAGAAACTTTCTAATAAGATTTTTACATTATTCTCTATATTCTTACTAAACATATTTTCTCCCTGTCATTTTTCACTTACTATTTCAACTGAAAGAGATTTTACTATTATCATTAATTATATAACGTAGCTTTTTAATTTCTTTCCATTTACTTAAGCCTATAGACTTATATATTGTTTCTTTTTAATCTCTAAACTTCATCTCATAATCCAAAATCTCTGTAAAGTTTCTGTGTCTAAAATAGTACACCATTATCCTTATGATTAAATGACTTATTTCTAAAGTTACAAGAAAGGTATTATGATGTTTAAAAAACTGGCCCACAGATATTTTATTCATGTTGGTATAAATTCTTTTCTTCTATCGTTTATTTTATTTCCATAAAGAATTTCAAATTCCCTTGCCTAGATATCCATCCTTGCTTTTCCCAGTTTTTAATAATATATTCTACTTAAAGAGAATTTGAAACTTAAATTTTTCTGGGATGCTATAAATATCCTACTTCTATGAAATTTGTATTCAAATAATTGTTTCTTTATTACTTCACTCATATGAGTAATAGTCTCAATAAGAGGTATGACAAATAAGTACATGGATGCAGATGTCATGCAAAGAACGCAAAGACTGTGAATTTCACTCATAATTTACTCTTTCATGCCAGTAATACGTTAAAAAAAATAAAAACTAAAAAAATTACTTTGTATTGTTCCAGGTAAAGTTGAAAAGTTTGCAGTCCCATTTTGAAGGGAAAAAATTCTTGTAAATTAATACTACGGCTTCCTGCCACACAGATGTCTTAAAAAATAAGTTTCCAGTTCTGTTTCTATCAGAAATTTACCCTCCCAGCATAAAACTTCCCCATGTCAAACTCTCCTCGGTTGTTTCTGAAAGCACCACTGAGCTCCTTCTCGCATGTGCGCCACAGCTGATCCTGCATGTGGTTCTTTGGGCCCAAACTCCTGGTCAAGGTACACTTTCCTTTCTTTTCTCCTGATCCATGTTCTGAGATCACCATGATGCAGAAGCAGCTACACGCCTTGGATGATGGCCTTTGCTAACACCCAACCAGCCTAGGAGACAGACCCTTCCCTCTCCATGATGCAGCCATGTTCAGTCGGCAGCATTTAACAAAACTACCGTAGTTTCTCTGATACAAGATACCAAATGGAAGCGTCTCTTATAAATGCTACCCTCACAGTTCAGTCTCAACTTGCTTTCAAGGTCTCCATGGGTGTCCCCAGCCAGCCTGAACAGAGTAAGGGTACGGCTATTCTAACCCCAGGAATGCTCTGCATGTAACTGTGCCTACGGGTCCAGGATCACTTAAGATGAGAGAGAAAGATTGTTTACCTTTCCTCAAGTTTAAGGTCCTAAGATTAGCTCCTCTAGCTCAAGGAGGACTGAAGAAATGTCTCCTTCACAGGGAAGTCTAGTCCTCGACCACAGGAGTGTGTTGCATCGCAACCCCAACAGAACAATGGCACCAGAACAGAACAATGCAGTAATAGCCATCCCAGATTCTGTCTTAACTCCTGGTGACATTTAGGACACAAACAGTCCCATCCGGGTGGAGCTGTAGCAAATCCAGTCCTGTCCTCTTTGACTGTTTTTCCTCCAGCCTGAGGTCAAGATTCTTTCTGGAGGGCCTTCCTTCAGTGCTCTGCAGTTCAGTGCATCCCATGCAAAAAAAAAAAGGCTAACCGCCACAAATTACTTGTGGAAGAGCATTTGCAGTTTCACAAGGTCATGCAAGAGGTTTGTCAGCAGCAGATTCTAAATTCATTACCCTAGACACCCCACAAAAATTCAGAGTCTCAGAGGCATGGTCTGGGCTTGAATACACCATGCACTTCGTATCACTAGACAGAGCATTCAGCAACAATGTCCTCTGCAGAAAGATCCACCCACAGATGCCTGATTTTCATTTGTATGACTCGATTATCCATTCTAGAGGCTTTATGCAAAATAAAAGAATGGTACGGCCCAGAGATAAGCTGTGCCTCCAATTTAGCAAGCAGAAATGCTGGCTACTTTTTAAAAAGTTTCTTCAGCTTCTACCATTCAAAGTTTCAAAATGCAGCTGGGCCACCTCGTCAACCCGTGTTCCCAATGACACAAGATGCAGGGAAGGCAGAAAGAATACATGGCTGGTTCTGCTCCTCTGGACTTAGCTCTTGACCAACTTATTTAAATCATGATTCCATCAGTTATTACGTATCAGTACTCATGTCACCAACATTTCCAATCAGGCCCCAACAAGGGTCCTCCTGCCCAGTGTCACTTGAGCCAGTAGAACGAGACTGACTACTGAGTTTGGTTCAGAAGCAAAGCAAAGCTTTCTTCCTTGAGCAAAGAAGGAAGAGCAGAGCATGCTCTAGCATATACGCTCTCCAGGACAGGCGCGGGCAGGGCCGCATTATAGGGTTCTCCTCAGCGGGGAGGGGGCAGAGTTCTCCTGGGGTTGGTACAGGCACGTTGATCACACTCCAGATCGCAGTGCCGGTTGCAGCATCTCTGCATACAACTTGCCGCCGCCATCTTGAATTGAGGTGTCCTGGGCGGGGAGGGGCTTCTGCACACGGCCAGCTGATCTGACAGGTCTGCGCAGCCCTTGGGCACTAGGAACTCTGGCCTGAAGTGGCGGGTGCAAGACCTCCGCATACAGCACCCTATGAGCAAGTGAAACTAGACTAAGCACGGAGGAAACGAAAAAGGTTAGACGTTTTATTACCCAGATTTTATTTTTATTTCCCGGGAATGTTAATGGGCCTTGCTGATGACACTTACAAAGGTAATAAGACTTGACGATGTCTGGAAGTGAAACAGAATGACATTTTAGTTTCCAGTGCAATGGTAATAAAATTTACCCAAAAAGGACATATAAATGTCCCATTTAATAATTAAAACTCTTCTTCATTAGGTAGCTGGGTGGCCGGATCTTGGTCTGAAGACTTCATAATTAGGAGGAGAGAGAGAATGGCCATTCTCAAACTGCCAGAAATTTACATCTGAGAGATTGAATTGCAGGGGTAGGAATTTGTAGTTAGGATGGACACCTTGCGTTTGGGGAGGAACACTTTGATGAGCATTTCAAAGTCAAGAACCTATTCATTTCTCTTCAGATATCTCTGATCTCAGTGGCTGGAGGAACCCAGAGGCAAGTGCTTCAGCCTGAGACACTGAGTATTCTGTTTAATAATGTTAAAGATTATCTCACAGGAAGCAGCACATCTCCAATGAAGGATTTTTTACTCCAAATTGACTGTCACTTTCTGGGTCTGAAAAGAAACAAGGTTGGGGGAGGAAGGCGAAGGGGAAGACTGAACCCAGCATAGGGATGCTAGGGGCACACCTGCCCTTCCTCTGCCTGCACCCTCTGCCCTGGGGCTTTGAATGGCCAGTTCTGTCTGGTCATTTGAGTTTCAGCTCAGATGTCACCTCCGCAAAGAAGGACTTCTTCAACCTCCCTGTGCATGGCAGCTTCTAAGATGGCTTCTCACTGTTACAGTCTTCAAGGAAGGAAGGGAAATTATTTTCAAACGCTTCCCTAAAGAAAAAAAATTTACCACAGTTTAAAAATCTTCTCCCTCTTTTGTACACAGGAACGTCATTTTTTATCAGAACCATTCTTAGAAATGTATGGCTCCAAGCAAAATTTCAAGAAGGAATTCCCATATTGTTTGTTAGGTCAAAAACCAAACCAAACAAACAAACAAAACCGATTTAACTCTTCCCACCTCCTAAGCATTATAAACGTTGTAACCAAAGAAACTAGCCAGAACTATATAGCACCACTTCTGTTTTCAATTTGCTTGCTAGGGCATTTTTGTATTTTCACCCACGCTGTTTAGATCCTTTAAGGAATCAGTGATGAGTTCTAATTTACTAAGAAGAGTGTAATTTGGGCAAGAAGCAGTATTAACTGCTTTCTTTGTACAAGGCAACAGAGTAAGCACCTTTTTGGAGGGGGTTAGTGAAGAGAAATAGACCTTTAAAGAGCTTATAATACAACTGGGAAGGCAACAAGGAGGAAAAGAAATCACCATTTAATGTGCATCTGTGAAGCCCTGTGATGTGTACTTTGTGTACTGTACTGCTTTGAGATCCTGTTGCCAATGATAGAAACTGATTCTGGAACACTTAAAACAGAAAGGAAATTTACAGTTAGCTTACTAAATCTAAGAAATAATGGGGAATCAGGTTTGGAAAATGATAAAGAATCAAGGAAATCTAAACAGAAGAGACTTGGCTTAGAAATACTCTGATTAAGGTTATGCCGCTAAAATCTCTTGCAGTAATACCGGGACTGCTGGAAACTCTCCATCCCACTGGACACTTACCACTACCCCAGAAAATAATCTTTGTCCCCTGCATCACTGCATCACTCCCCAGATTCAAAGTTCCAGTTGGGAGTGTGTTTGGACAAGTTTGGGTCATGTGCTCACTCCTAGCTGTCGCGAAGGAAACGGTCCCCTTTACCTTACTACAGGTACGCAGAACCCTGCCCCCAAACAAACTTGATTCACTGATGAATGAGGTTTGAAATGGATGGATTTGGATGTTGGGCAGCCAACAGAATAGCAAGTGTTCACAGCTGTCTACCACTTTGGTCTCCTAATATCTATATGCACCACACATCCTTTATGTTAAAACAAACTTTACATGTCAAAATAAATCCTCCTTCCTAAGATAATACAATGCTTGGCAAAAGCTTGGAATGTAAAAATTTTAATGGCAGAACCACCATTCCAAAATGTCAAAATAAGTTGGAATAATGAGCCCAACCTATCAGTTTAACAGAGAAACAAGTTAAATCCTTAGGTCCAAAATAGCGATTTAGTTCAAAATACACAAATACAGAACTGGAAAATCATATTTAAAACATATCACATTAAAAACAACCAAAACAAAACACGGGGATGTGAGTTGACTGCAAGTATGGTGAGAGTAAGGCTCCAGGCAGATGATGACATTTTGACTACAATGATGTGCAGTGCCCAGAAGAAGGGCAGCAAGGGTTCCCTTCTCTCTGCTTCAGTCAGGCCATAAGGTTCTCATTTCTGGACCTTCAAGACAATACATAGGAGAAACACAGACAAATTAAAAGAGGAAAACCCGGTGCAGGAAAGGTCTGGAGACTGTGTCATATGAGGAACAGCAGAAGAAAGCAGGAGTCGTTAGATAAAAGGGGTACGGTTTTCAGACATTTTTAAGGATTGTCATGCGGAAGTGGTTTGAAATTTATGATCCATCGCTCCGCATAACAAATGCTTAGTCAGGGTCTGACAGGAAAACTGTCTCCATGCCTAAACCATGTGGCATTCAAGCATAGTTGCTGGCAAGCAGACCTTTGTACAGCACATCATTTCACAGAGAATGTCAAGGGAGCATCCCTGAAGTTTGACCCTTCCCATCTGTAAACATGACCTGGACTAAACATCAAAAACATCAGAGAAATCTTTTCCTCTATTTCCACTACATTCTGAAATGGCTATCGGAAGGAGCCTTCAAAGTGGGGGCAGCTCAGCAGTACTGAAATGAGACAGACTTTCCTCTGATCTCTTTGGAAGAAGATACTGTGAGAACCAAATCTGTCTACAGCCTTAAGGACTTCATTTATTTACTCATAAAAATCTACTGAGCACTGACTCTGGGCCCGTCACTGTGTTGAGAACACTTAGATAAAAGACACCATCTTTGTTCCCAAGGAACTCACAGTCTAGTGGTGATATGGGTAAACAGATCATTGTAATGAAACTCAATGAAATGTTATAATCAGGAATATTTTCCTAGGTAGATCTTATAGTTCCCTACTTGACACTAATATTAATAAATCATTTTGATGCTTTAAGTTTTCCATACTTAATTCTAAATGTTCTGAGGATTAACAGATGCATACTTATTACGAAAGATATTTCCCTTCCTAATTAACTGAGGTTATTTACTATTTAGAGACAGACGGAGGATATGGATAAGTCCCAACACCGAAGGATACATGTTCCCAAGAGTTGAAGATACATGCAAACTCTACTAATAGTTATTATGTTAATATCGCATAACTCTGATCAAGGTTATCATCCAGTCCACTTTCCTGGATTTACAGTGCCTAATAACTCTCTCATCTACCTATAGGAACCTATAACTGCTATACAGGATGATCCATTTGGTGTGTTTGGGATTCTTAAACTATGTAAGTATGTCTTTGACTCTAAAAACTTATAAGCCGATAAGAACATAAAACATATAGATGCCTTTCCACTTAATCTTTTTCATAATTGAAATTTTTGTTCCATAATCAGCCCACAGATGTTATGAAACTATCTGTAAATAATTCTTAATACTGAAAAATTTTAAATTCATGAGTTATAATCCATAGCAAATTTCCAATGATTTTCTATCTTAAAATTTGCAGACAGATTGTTCTTAGAGGATTTCAAATACCAATATTTTAAAATAATGATAAGCTGTTAGACCTAATTTCCCTCCAACTTGTAATTTAATACATATACACCACATGCTCAAAAATGTCCAATCTTTCTCAACACATTATTAAAGTAATAAGGAAAACTGGACTAACAGTATCAGCGATGTCACAGTTCTAATGGAAGAGCTAAGGACAGGAGGCAAGCATTCATGGGAACAATGCTACTTTTAAAAACGGGTAAAAAAGGTAAGTCATTTAAAATATTTGTCATGTGAATGCATGATTATGACTTCAATTGCTATTTAGTTACATTTCATATTGTAGGCTATTAAAACTGCACTTCTGCAGCCTATCGAATGCTAAGTTGACAAAGAAAACAGTATTCACTTTTTTAACAATGGTTTGCACTAAGAAAAAAAGAAAACAAAACAAACCCACCTACCTAAATATGTTAAAAAGAAAAACATAGAATAAGAGGTGAGATTCTTCCCTTTCAAACGTCCTCCCAGAGCTACCAAATATTTGCATTTATAAATGAACTGATACAAATGTTTACCTTGAGATTAACAAAAAGAGAAACACATGAGGATCACTGGTGAGACTTGGTTTACACAGCTGGACTTGGTTTCTTTTTCACTTGCTTCATCAGAGGCCAGACTGCCTTCATGTTTAGCCACTCTGCTTTCTGCAGGAGTCTCCCGTAGTTTCTTCATTAGCCACCTCAGGCTTTTCTCTTTTGTTTGCATTTATTTTTATCTGAAGAGCTGTCCTGTCCTGGGCCTTTCCTGGCGTTTTCAACATGCACTTGCAGGCTTGGCTTCTGCTCCTGCGGTTGAATGGACCTCCTTTTTTGCCTTGTGGTAATGTTTGCTTTTTCCACTTACCTAGAAGAACATTTGCAGCTTGCAGCGCTGCATTCTTTCACATTCTTTACATCATTTAAAAACTGATACAAATGAATTGTGGCTACTTCCTGTGGTGTTTTTCTGACTTGTAGGCACAGCATAACAGCATATTCTACTGACAATCCCACCTTGTGTCAGAAAATGCCTCCTGATATATTTAGCATTAGCTAATTTCTATACTCTTTATAGACACAATAAATGAGCCAAGAACACCAAATAAATGACAAGGCTCAGCAGTAATAAATTCTAGTCCCTTCATCTTCTTTCCAAAACTTAATGTAATTTTTTTTCCTTTTGTTCATCATTGGGGAATCACGGCTTTTAAATAGATTAAATGTGTTTAAGTTAACTGGAAGATTTATTATAATTTTTAATGTCACAACTTTGGCCAGCAGTAGCTTCAGTGGTAGATTTTTAGGTAGGTTCCTATGTCTTTTTGGTATGAGTTTATTAATCTTTGAAAGCTTTCTTGCTTTCTGGCACAAGATGATCCAAGCTATCTGGTATGTTTCTAAGCCAAGCATAGACTGAGATGTTTCTCCAAGGAGCCTTAGTTTCCTTTAGTGAAAAAATACAGAGAGCAAGAACTGGGTGATAGAGTGCAACATGGAGTACCATTGTCCCTAGGTTATTGCAGTATCAAAGGTACAAATTTTTCTTTTAAAGTTTATATCGGTATTTCTAATTCTGTTCTAGAATTACAATGTTCCTATGTAATTTGAGGGATTCTATAATTGTAGCACTTTTTCTCTTACACAAGCAAGAATAATTCCTATTTTCCTTATTGAACTAAGAGTTCCAAGATACCCACCCCCAAATCAATATGGACGATAAAGTACTAACGAAAACTCAGTATTTTCTGGGTAGCCGTTTTGTTTTGAGAAGGGATCCCAGGAAGGATGGGATCCTTCCAGCTACTCAGTTACAGGTTCACTCTTCAGCCTTCATTCTCTGTGGCTATGTAGGTGCTTGTTCGACAGATAGTTTGTTTCACTTTTTTCAACTGGTTTTGAGTGAGGTCTTTTGCATCCTCATCACTGCCAGCTCTGCACTGTCAGAAGTAGAAGCTTTGGGTCACTACCCTTCTTGGTTATAATACCCAGTTTCAGAAGAGAGTCCAACAGCTAGTCTAGTTCAGTCTGAAAGGATGGAAAAATTTCCCTATGTGGTCCATTATAACTTACTGCACAATTAAAAGTACAAATTCATTTATCCAAGGGGATGCTGGGCTAATTGATTCTTCCCACTTCTCTTTAATTTCTAGTAATTAAATTAAAATTTAGCTCTCCTAAATTTTGCCCTTATCATAAAACTCTTTAAATGTACCCTGGTCTCTTTCCTAAGCCAAAAGCACTTCCTTGTATATACCACAAAACATTTTCTCGTTCCCTTAGCAAACTGATATATCATGGAATGTTGTATTTGTATTAATGAACCTAAGTGATTGTCCCAGTGAATACCACTTCCATCCAGCCCGGGCCAGTTCAAAGTGTTTAATTTTCTTCAGGAAGATCAAAGAAAGACCTCACGTGCAAATAACATTACATGTAAACTCAAGAGTTTTGAAGTTTAGACTAAAAGTCTCTCCTTTGACCCATGATCCAAAATTCATTTATTTTGAATATATCATCTGATAAATTTTCATGTATCAAAAACACATATAACTTTAATTATAGATGACACTGGTGTAGAACTCCAATTTTTCAGTCTTGGACTCCATTTTTCAATCTTCCAGAAACTACTTCAGAATATCAGAAAACAAGCAGAATGCATCAAAATGAGACAGTTCAATAGAAATACTATGTACATTTACATAAGGTAATTGCATATTTTCACTTCAGTTTTTCTGTCACTTATCCTTATAGAGAAAAAACACGACATCACATTTAATTTACCAGTTCCATTATACAATATAGGTGTGGTTACCCTTTGAAATTTTAACAGGTTTTTAATTTAAAAAACACCAAATTTTGGAATAAATATTATTTAAAAACCCACCAGATTAATTTTTGTTGTTGCTATTTTTCAACCCCTGTTTTTCTATAACTGGGACTTTTACTATTTAGGACAGATTTTAAAACTATCACATTTTTCCCTTCTCAGACTCAGGCCCAAGATTCCGATCTTTTCCATGACCTTATTCTTTTCTTATTTGTACAAAGTTAAATTTCTCTTCTTGAGTTTAAGTCTCTGATATAAAAAAGTATTCATTTAAAACAGCTTAGTTCATATAATATTTAACTTTATATACATAAATTTATATTGTCATCCTATTTTTTTAGCTAAATATACAAAACACATTCAAGCAAAATATTCAAATTTTACAGATATGCTTCTTACCAATAAGGCTTCATAGTTTCAATTAAGTGTATGGTTTTTGTTTAATTGTTTGCTTGTTGCTTCCCCCCTCAAAAGATACTCATTCTTTAGATTCTAAGATCTCTGAATTTTACATTTTGAATTTTAAAAAAGTTAAATATATTAGTAGCCTGCCAAGTGTGGTTTGTTTTGTCTTGCTTTTCTGTTTCTTGTTTTTCTGTTTTGTTTTGTTAATGCACACACAGTTATTTATGATTATACATATTTAAATATGTACTCTGGGGGGAATTAGTCCATTTTTATCCACACCCTGTGACTCTAAAAGTAAGGTTCAGGCAGTGGAAGTGTTGATTTCTGTGAACAGACTTCTCCTGGAGAGGCCCCTTTTCCCGTTCTGTGTGGGACACTGCAGGACTGCACTTCCTTAGGTGAGGACCCAAACCCATTACTTCTAGGCTGTGCTCTTCTAATCCATGGGGATGTGGTGATCCATCTCAGGGACTTAATCTTATTTCCAGACAATCTATAGAAAACTTCTTTTCACCAATGGGGACCTCATAGGAAGGTAGATTCGGGGCTACGAGTGGAAGTTTACAGCTGGGTTTTCATTACTTTTTAATAATAGTTACATTTTCCCACAAGAAAGTCTTTAAAGAAGTCATCTTTTGCGCTTGGTGGCACCATACAGATAGCTGAGAGGATTCCCCTGCATTTTTTCTTCGTGCTTTTAATGATTTTGCAATCTCTCTTGCATATCTGTGGGGAAGGCAGTTAGGAATTTGTCCTTTCCAAGGATACCGTGACTGCATCTGGCCATAGTTCCAGGTTGAGTCTAGGACCATCATATTGCAGAAAACCAGTGGGGCCCACATTTATCTTGCTTGAACAGTGACCCCTGGAGTTAGGCAATATGGCAGCTCTGTCAGGATTCAGCTACAATTTAGGATCATAACTGATAAACAAGATTAACTGATTAACATGAGTAATTTGGTACAATTCAAATTGATACAGAATGGATTACAAAATGGTTTAAAGATGAATGGAAGAGGTGAGGTGCTTCCTTTCCAGTTCCTGAACTTGAATCAAGGCCCGCACATGGTAAATTAATGGAATCTAGGGACAACCAGTCACAAAAGATATTTAGAACAGGGAAGTGTTCTTAAAGACTAGGCAGGCAGATAGACAAACTCAATTAATACTCTGTTTCTAAAATAACAAAGCCTAGGCATCCGTGCAACACAGAGGGAGGTAAGGAGGTGACATAATAAAGAGGATGAAAAAGCAAAGGATCAGAGTTCTAACCATTTGCTCACTCCCACCTAACCAGCTGACCACCTCTGCCTTCTCAGGGTTTCTGTTGTTCCAGATTCTATCAAAACTACATCAAATTATTGTGGAGAAAAAGACCACAGACTCTGACCCTCCTGCTTCCCTCTTTCATTTACAAGGACCCTTGTGATTACAAGGGACCCACCCAAGTAATTCTGGATAGTGTGTCTATCTCAAGATCCTCAACTTGATCACATCTGCAAAGTCTGTTTCACCATGCAACATAGCATATTCACAGGTTCCTGGGATTAGGATGTGGAAGTCTTTCTGGTGGCATGATTCTGCCCAACACAGTGGCTATCAATATGCCCAGCCAGTCCCAAGAGCAGAAACTCTGATGGGGGAACCCAACTTGGAAAAGTGTGGGAACACATTCTCCAGAAAGAGAAGAAAAGGGGAATGGACGTAGGTTAAGGGAAAGAGGCATTATACGGTGAATGAAGAGGAGGTTATTTTTCTGAGGAGGATTAAGGAACAGGTTGAAGGCTTGAGATGGTGGGAAAGACTTGGAAAAGTCACTGTGGAAGGTGGGAAAGTCTGCAACTAAAGAAAAAGCAACTGCTTCCCCCGGGCTTACCTGAGTAAAGACAGTTACCTGAGTAAGACGTGGGGTCTGAGGTCACGCCAATTAGCATGTACATGAAGACGGCACTAAACCCAGTGCCAAAAGAGCTGTCTAAATTTTTATTTCAAATTTTAGGACAAAACCAAACAATGACATCAGAATTAAAGTGTTTCTACCATCTCCTTTTTGTTATGCCATGTTTCTTCTTTTTCCTTGATTCCTATAAGAAACTTGACACTAATTAAGCTACCATAAGAAGGTGGTAAAAAAAGAAGAAGAATCATAGACCACACTGGAAATAAATCAAGAAATAAGAAAAACTGATCTCTGCCCCAAAGAACAACAATGGTGAAAAACTGCGCTAGCAAAGGGGCTATGTACTGAGAGTTTAAATATTTTTTAAAGGACAAAATGTGGAGTCTGATAAGATGTACCAGCTGCTTCTCTTTTCTAAGACATTTGCCCAGGAGACAGCTACTAAAGCTTGAGTGTATTTCTCTCTTGCTGTGTCACAGGATGTTCCTCTCCCCTCCCCACCCCCTCCCTGTTCTCCTGCTGCGTGTGTGTGTGTGTGTGTGTGTGTGTGTGTGTGTGTGTGTGTGTGTGTGTGT